>NC_084612.1:36393116-36530616 GCF_033978795.1 Nerophis ophidion
TATTTAGTTTGCCTTTTCTTTGGCCCACCCTTGTAATGTTATCAATTTTCTCTACCTACAGTAAAAAAAACAGCCTCAATCTATATCTTGACAAATACAAAACAATGACTTGTGTTGTTTGGGAACAGTTTATAATGGTTATCTGCAGTGAAATTTAATGTGTGTCCCTACATTTGGTTTAGACGTCTTAGATGAAGAGAGCAGTTATGATTTTGGTTTAAGTACTAAAAGTGTTATGCACCAGGGAAAGGGAAGGTGGCGATAGCAATGCAGAACTGCGTTTTGAAGGTTTATTCAAACCTTTAATGAATGTGTGGGATGTGTATGCTACCACAAGTGAGTGAATGCAGATATGTGTGGAATTATCCAATGTAAAGTTACCGGAGGTTGTTGTCGGTGCGTGTTGGATGTATCGTTCGCCAAATCCAAAAGGGGTGAGACGAAGGGGTAGTCAGCGGGGAGGCAAGCAGTCGGGGGCTGGAGAGAGGCAAGGATGTCAGGGTCCAAACATTGGTCAAGGATGGGGGAAGGCAAGCAACAATCCGGGAGGAGGTCGTGTGGCAAGGGCACGATCACTGAAGACACTGTGGAAGACACAAAGGACATCAAGACAGGAACGAGGAAAAACAAAGAAGGCGAGCAAGGAACGAGGGCAAGGTGCCAGATGTGATGCTTACTCAGGTGGGATTGGTTACGTTCTGGCGAAGGCCTCCTGGCTTTGCTCTCTCTTTAAACTGCTCCCTCTCGTCAAGTCCAGGTGTGCTGATGAGTGATTTCCACCAGCCTTGTCGCTGCGTTTGTGTGCTGCGCCCAGCGCGAGCAGGGGCATGTCCGAGCGAGCAGCCAGAGCAGGAACTGTGACCCTCAGATGCAGGAGGAAAGCGGGTTCGAATCTGCGGCGTGACAAAAAGTCTGTCTATCTGTGTTGGACCTGCGATGAGGTGGCGACTTGTCCAGGGTGTACACCGGCTTCTGCCCAAGTGCAGCAGGGATAGGCTCCAGCCATTCCCGCAAGGGACAAGCGGAAGAAATTGGATGGATGGAAAACTAAGGTTTTGGGTATTGATTTGTCTAAATGTACACATTTGTCTAAAAGTGGCTAAGGACAGGCATTATTGTGGGTTTCCTAGACGTCGTCTTCATCACTAAATGGAAAATCAAATCTTTGGACGAGAATCCCTCCGCCATTTTCAAATACAGTATGTGTTTTGTTTGGTTTTGAGTCGTCAGCTTGAAGCATCCTATTGTCTCCGACTCCCTCGTCGTTGTGTGACAAGAGTTAGGATATTTGTGGCCTCTGATTGGCCAGTTCATAATGTTTCACCCTCACCTTAGCCAATTGTGACTCATCATACAAACCCCGTTTCCATAGGAGTTGGGAAATTGTGTTAGATGTAAATATAAACGGAATACAATGATTTGCAAATCCTTTTCAACCCATATTCAATTGAATGCACTACAAAGACAAGATATTTGATGTTCAAATTGATAAACTTTATTTTTATTTTTTTCAAATAATAATTAACTTGAAATTTCATGGCTGCAACACGTGCCAAAGTAGTTGGGAAAGGGCATGTTCACCTCTGTGTTACATTAGATTTTCTTTAACAACTCTCAATAAACGTTTGGGAACTGAGGAAACTAATTGTTGAAGCTTTTAAAGTGGAATTCTTTCCCATTCTTGTTTTATGTAGAGCTTCAGTCGTTCAACAGTCCGGGGTCTCCGCTGTCGTATTTTAGGCTTCATTATGCGCCACACATTTTCCATGGGAGACAGGAAAGTACCCGCACTCTTGTTTTACAAAGCCACACTGTTATAACACTTGTCCTGCTGAAATAAGCAGGGACGTCCATGATAACGTTGCTTGGATGACAACATATGTTGCTCCAAAACCTGTATGGACCGTTCAGCATTAATGGTGCCATCACAGATGTGTAAGTTACCCATGCCTTGGGCACTAATACACCCCCATACCATCACAGATGCTGGCTTTTGAACTTTGCGCCTATAACAATCCGAATGGTTATTTTCCTCTTTGTTCTGGAGGACACCACGTCCTCTGTTTCGAAATATAATTTGAAATGTGGACTCGTCAGACCACAGAACACCTTTCCAGTTTGCATCTGTCCATCTTAGTTGAGCTTGGGCCCAGCCAAGCCGGCGGAATTTTAGGATATTGTTGATAAATGGGTTTGGCTTTGTATAGTAGAGTTTTAACTTGCACTTACAGATGTAGCAACCAACTGTAGTAACTGACAGTGGTTTTCTGAACTGTTCCTGAGCCCATGTGGTGATATCCTTTACACACTGATGTCGGTTTTTGATGCAGTACCGCCTGAGGGATCAAAAGTCCGTAATATCATCGCTTACGTGTAGTGATTTCTCCAGATTCTCTGAACGTTTTGATGATTTTACAGACCGTAGATGGTAAAATCCCTAAATTCCTTGCAATAGCTCGTTGAGAAATGGTGTTCTAAAACTTTTCGACAATTTGCTTACAAAGTGGTGACCTTTGCCCCATCCTTGTTTGTGAATTACTTAGCATTTCATGGAAGCTGCTTTTAGACCCAATCATGGCACCCACCTGTTCCCAATTAGCCTGCACACGTGTGGGATGTTCCATATAAGTGTTTGATGAGCATTCCTCAACGTTATCAGTATTTATTGCCACCTTTCCCAACTTCTTTGTCACGTGTTGCTGGCATAAAATTCTAAAGTTAATGATTATTTGCAAAAAAAAATGTTTTTATCAGTTTGAACATTAAATATGTTGTCTTTGTGGCATATTCAACTGAATATGGGTTGAAAATGATTTGCAAATCATTGTATTCCGTTTATATCTATATCTAACACAATTTCCCAACTCATATGGAAACAGGGTTTGTACAAACACCAATTCATCATAATGGATTTATTCCATGATACGTATATGTTCTCATTCATCCAGGTCATTGTATTTTCTCCATATTTTTCGGGGGGCTGGATTCGCAGACCATTTTCTCTCTTTGTAGCTTTGGTGTCAGCTACCTCGGTACATGGGTCTAAAAGTATCTAAGCTACAAGGGAAAAAAATTGTTAAAAAAGTAACTTAGCTACCACCAAGCTACTGAAACTTTAGTTAAGCTACGTAGCTTAGCTACATGTAGCTTGTTAGTTCCCATCATGTTGATTGGATATGATTTGGAAAGGCACACACCTGTCTATATATTAGGTCGCACATTTGACAGTGCATAGCAGAGCACAAACCAAGAATGAATTTGAATAAATTATCTGTAGACCTTCGAGACAGGATTGCTAGAGGCACAAATCTGTGGAAGCTACAGAAAAATATCTGCTGCTTTGAAGGTTTTCCTATATCTGGCTGGCCGTCAAAACTGAGCGATCGAGGGACAAGGGTCCTAGTCAAGGAGGTGACCAAGAACCTAATGGTCACGCCATAAGAAGGACAACCATCTCTACAGCAATCTACCAATCAGGACCTGCATGGTAGGCTGGCAAGACGGAAGTCAGTCTTTCGTAAAAGTTTGCCAAAATGCAACTGAAAGACTGTCAGACCATGAGAAGCAAAGTTCTCTGGTCTGATGAGACGAAGATTGAACTCTTAGCTGCAATGTCATGTTTGGAGGAAACCAGGCACCGCTCATCATATAATTTAATACAATACCATCCCTACAGTCGAGCATGTTGATGACAGCATCATGGTGTGGGGGTGTTTTCAGTGGCAGGAAATGGGAGACGAGTCAGGATAGAGGGCAAGCAATGTACAGCAATGCACAGAGACCTCCCGGATGAAAACCTGCTTCAGAGCACTCTTGAACTCAGACTGTGGCTATGGTTCATCTTTCAGGAGGACAACAACCCTAAGCACAGTCAAGATATCAAAGGAATGGCTTCAAAACAACTCTGTAAATGAATCTCTGGAGAGGTTTGAAAGGGCTCCATCCAAACTAATGGGGCTTGAGAGGTGCTGCAAGGAGGAATAAACAAAACTTCCCAAAGACAAGTGTGCCACGCTTGTGGCATTGTATTCAATAAGACTTGAAGTTGTAATTGCTGCCAAAATCAACCAAGTATTGGGCGAAGGCTCTAAATGCATACCTATATGTGATTTCTTCTTCTTCTTTTTTTTTCAATAAAATGAAAAAAAAAAATTAAGATCAGTTTTTCACATTGTCAATATGGGGTATTGTGTGAAGAATTTTGAGGACAAAATTAATAAATTCCATATTGGAGTAAGGCTTTAAAATAACAAAATGTGGAAAAAGTGAATATTTGACAGATGCACTGTACATATACTGGAGTACTGCAGCAACAAGGAAAATGCAGTATTGCTGCTATTGCCACTCTTAGTTCCAAAACTACTTTTTCTGTTAACCTTTTATGTCGCCTACAACTCCCTCACACTCACTAAATCTGACAGCCAGCGATGTTGCCATAAATTGAAACGAAGCACATTAATAGTCTCCAATGCGAAGGCACCATTCATTTCCTCCAGTCAGGCATGCAACATTAGCAAATTTGAAGTCTCTGTCAGTGGACATTACCCAATTTGAATTGCATGAAGCTGTCCCTCCTCAAGCGCCACCCTTTAGGACAGAGAGAAAAAAAGAATATGTGTGGTTGTGTGGGTCTTTAAAATGAACAATGACCCCTGCGTCCTTGCAGGATATTTTTGCCCTATCTTTATTGCAGTAGCACTTTCCCCTCCTGTGCTCTTTTATATGAAAGAGGAGACCTCCACCTGCTGTTCCGTGTACTTATGTTTGTTTGAAAAACTATAACGCCGCATGAGTGTCTGTCTTACTTTGTTTTAAGCCGCAGTAAATTAAAGCTAAGAACACTGTAGAGCAAACTATGTCATATAACAAAGAACCCTGTTGCTGGAAGAATACAAACCATTCTGGCCTCATTTGCCCATCACCACCTGTATTGTTAAAATATACATGTTACAAATTTCTCGTTGCCTTCCAATCTAAAAAAAAAAAAAAAAAGGTTTTTTGCAATGCAGTTCTGCAATAGTATGTTTTTATAACATCCACTGTAAATGTGGGGGCTGTTGAGCAGTCTGCAGTGACTCACTAGTAAAGCGCTGAATGGCTATATCCAATGTTAGAGAGTGAACGCCAACTCGCATTATAACTGAAGCAGGTCAAAAGAGGTGGAATTGGTTTGATCCGTTCTTAGGCTTTTTGTTGTGAACATTTTACAGGTATGGACTAAAAACTGTCATCGCTTACACAAGATACAACAAAGGCTGCCAAAAACTGTAGTTTAAAGTTCAGCAAGTTCTGAACCTGATTACATACAATAGGGCAGGGGTAATAACTAGTGTTGCAACGATACCAATAATTTGTAACCGGTACTAAAATTATTTCGATACTTTTCCGTACTTTTCTAAATAAAGGGGACCACAAAAAAAATGCATTATTGGCTTTATTTTAACAAAAAATCCTATGGCACATTAAACAAATGTTTCTTATTGCAGTTAAGTCCTTAAACAAAATAGTGAACGTACTAGACAACTTGTCCATCAGTATTAAGTAAACAAACAAAGGCTCCTAATTAGTCTGCTGACAGATGCAGTAACATATTGTGACATTTATCATTCTATCATTTTGTCAACATTATTAAGGAGGGGTGGTAGTAAATGTGTAATTAATCTACTTGTTCATTTACTGTTAATATCTGCTTTCTTTCTCTTTTAACATGTTCTATCTACACTCCTGTTAAAATGTAATAATTACTTATACTTCAGTTGTTTGGATGCTTTACATTAGTTTTGGATGATACCACAAATTTGGGTATCAATCCGATACCAAGTAGTTACAGGATCATCCATCCACCCATCCATTTTCTACCGCTTATCCCTTACATATATTGGTCATATTCAGAGTCCTCATGTGTCCAGTGCCAAATTTTCTGAGGTTTATAAACATCATCCATCCATCCGTCTTCTTCCGCTTATCCGAGGTCGGGTCGCGGCGGCAGCAACCTAAGCAGGGAAGCCCAGACTTTCCTCTCCCCGGCCACTTCGTCCAGCTTCTCCCGGAGGGTCCCGTGGCGTTCCCAGGCCAGCTGGGAGACATAGTCTTCCCAACGTGTCCTGTGTCTTCCCCGTGGCCTCCTACCGGTTGGACGTGCCCTAAACACCTCCCTAGGGAGGCGTTCGGGTGGCATCCTGACCAGATGCCCAAACCACCTCATCTGGCTCCTCTCGATGTGGAGGAGAAGCGGCTTTACTTTGAGCTCCTCCCGGCGAAGGAAACTAATTTCGGCCGCTTGTACCCGTGATCTTCTTTTTTTTTTTTTTTCTTTCTTTTTTTTTCTTTCTTTTTTTAAATTGATCTCAACTCTGTACACTGCTGCTGGAATTTTAATTTTCCTGAAGGAACTCTCCTGAAGGAATCAATAAAGTACTATCTATCTATCTATCTATCTATCTATCTTGTCCTTTCGGTCATAACCCAATGCTCATGACCATAGGGTGAGGATGGGAACAAAGATTGACCGGTAAATTGAGAGCTTTACCTTGCAGCTCAGCTCCTTCTTAACCACAACGGATCGGTACAACGTCCGCATTACTGAAGACACCGCACCGATCCCGCCTGTCGATCTCACGATCCACTCTTCCCTCACCCGTGAACAAGACTCCCCAGGTACTTGAACTCCTCCACTTGGGGCAGGGTGTTCTCCCCAACCCGGAGATGGCACTCCTCCCTTTTCCGGGCGAGAACCATGGTTTAAACATAATATACATTTTAAAAAAGCGAAATAAATTGTTTTGATGCCAAAAAATATCGACGTAATCATAGTAGTATCGACTAGATACGTGCCTTTACTTGATATCATTACGGTGGATGTCAGGTGTAGCTCCACCAATGGCGTTTGTTTACATTTTGATGCCGGTGAACTACGGTGTGTAGTGGAGCATGTTTAGCTATTCCTCCACTTGCAAGGACGATAATTGTAAGAATTGTACTTTATTTTTTGCCATGGAGACCAGGAGTAGTGATTTAAAAGTAGCTAAAACACTGCCAACGGTGGATGGAAGTTTTCCGCTAGCTGGCTAGCCATGTCTTAAAGCACCTGTTCTTGCGGCGTTTCAGTGTTATATAGGCTGACCATGTGGTTAAATCCCAAAAAGAGGACACATATATGCGTGCCAAGGCGGGCATAACGCCAAGGCCGGGACTAAGTGAAAATTTGCCAATATTATCTAAACTTGATTTATAAGTAATATGTTTATTTAAATAAAGCATTTTTTCTCCTCTGTTGACAGCAGTGTTGGCGCTAGGAACTTTCAAAATGGGGTTCCATGGACCCCATCAAGTCATAAAAATGGAGTCCCATAGTAAATTTTTGGGGTCCAACTTTTTTGTAAGCGTTTTGAAAATAAATGATAAACTTATGCATTGTCCTGTTATATCTCACCTTATATAATGTGTTTTGGAATAAGGTTGTCATAAACGTTACTTCATTAATTAAAATAAATAATATAAAAAGAAGACACATTTGTATGCATATGTAAATGTATTCAGTTATAAACATTCATTCACTTTTTTTTCCATTATGGATCTAAACTGTACCGCTGCTGGTAGTTGTTTCTATGTTTTTATTTAATAAGTTGTGTGTGTATTTATTTCAGTCTAAAAGTGTAAAAAGTGTTTCGCTTGGGTCATGAAATGATGATAATGGTATGCCAGGTCATACATACATTTTATATTTAACGCTGACATCTCTGGATTCTACATCAACTTCTGATCTATGCCTCATTTCAAAATGTTTTAGTTTTTTTATGTTGTTTGTTTGTTTGTTTGTTTTCAGCCCCTTTATGTCCATCAAAACTATTTTTTTATGGCAAATCTTCCACCAAAAATATTTTTCAAAGTGGAATATTTGATATGAAGTAATCGGAACCTTGAATAGGTCAATAATTCTTAATAAAATTGATTTGGATTCAAAATTATGTTTTGAGCAATGACAGCTTGAAAGAAAAAACAGCTATGTTTTATTGGTTAACATTGTGTCAGTATGCGGACTGTTGCAGGGTTTGTTTTCCCGAGATGCAAAGAAATTGCAGTGGACATGACGTGAAGGTAGGGACATGATTTAATTTTACTGTAAAAAAGGAACACAGGGTGCAAACAAAGGCGGAGAACAAACCTGGCTTTGAAAACAATAAACTAGTACTTGGGCAAAAGCTATGGGCATGAAAACGAAAACACTGTGACATGAAACTAGACAAAACTCACTTGGCATGGAACTATGGTCGCCACACCGACCAACAGAAAAAGACAGGCTTTAAATAACAGTGACATGATTGGTGACAGGTGTGTGAGTCCAAACGTGAAACAGAAGAAAGTTTTTGATGCTTCTGTTCATAGGGGTTTTGCACTCGGCCTACATTGTGACGTCATTGCGAGGCGGGCGTACTTATTTGGACAATAAGCAGTAGCAACCCCTTCACTTAAGGCTATGGAAACACAAAAGAAGATAAGATAAACTATTAATTTCATCTAATCTTGCTATGTGCATTAAAACACTGATGCATGGATATTGACCCTTTTTTGTTGCACCTTTATGCGGGGTCGTTCTCCCAGGAATGCAGACGGACCACTCCGGACAAAGCATTCAGGTAAAAACATGATTTTTTCGGAAAAATAACGCAAAGTACCAAAAAACAGAAAACAATCAAAAGGAAAAAAGTGCTGATCGAACGGTATGCTAAACTAACACTTAGTATCAACTATGGGTGAAAAAAAACCTACTAACTGTAGAATGAACAAACAAGACTTACTTGGCAAGGTGACAAATCTTACATGGACACGGAATGAATCGAACAATGATGCCAGGCCGACTGACTGACGAAAGCAGGCTTAAATAGTGCCTCTGATTAGACACAGGTGAGTGTCCCAAACACCAGAGTCAGGTGAAAACAATAAGCTGCCATGGCAACCAAACCAAACTCAGGAGGTGTCAAACAGGAACTAAAAGAGCCCAAAAATAACAGAACAAAACTAAACAAAACATGATCCAGACCACAGATCATGACAGATACAAATACTGGAAAAAGCAGTTTTTTTTATGCAACTCTGTATCGATCAGCAAGTGTGCAGGTCTACCTAATGTTGTAAAACGGTGAATCTATATATTGTTCGGGAACTTTATTTTCGGACGTGTCTGAAAAAAAAATAGTGGTGACAACTTCGAGATGTGTAAATTTTCAAAAGACAAGTTATGATACTTTTGTTTTCGTTTGCAATCTTGAAAAGCCTCCAGATTTGAACATCTTAAAGACAGCGTCAAAAAACGGGTTATAAATGTGACTGTGGAGCAAAATTTAGGCAAAATTTACACCGAAACATATTCAATACATTTTATATAGACCACAACAAAGTGTGGTAAATTGAGACTAATATCCTGAAAGGTCCCTTTCAAAAGTTTTTTATTTTTTTTATTTTGCCCATCATTCACAATCCCTATGTAAGACAAGAACAAATATGTTTTTCTTTTTTTGATGCATTTTAATTTGTAGTGTATGGCAAGTCTGAGGTAGCTAACAATGCAACTAATGAATGGGTGTAATATAATGCGCTAAAGAAACAACGGCAACAATACTCCATTTGCATTTCATGACCTGAATATTACCAAGTATTAACAATATTATTATTGTAAGCGCTAACACGGACACACTATTATTATTGGCGCCGTGATCACAGAGAGCTAACTAGCTTACACAGCAATAATGTTGACATATTGAGCCGGTGAGCTGCTGCTGCATCGCCAGTGAGCTGGTAAAAGTTAATTCTAGATTATAAATCACGCCTCTCACCTGGATAGTAAAAGGTTGTCGCCCTAAACTGAGAAGTTGGGGAACTTTGACATCCAACTTTGACCCAGGAATGGCGAGAAAGACATAAAAACAAATGCTTGTTCGCAGCCACTTATTTTTTTTTAACCTCCGGGGGTATGATGATTAATTCTTCATCCAAACGGGAAGATATGAACATCTTATTAGGCGACATCCCAGTGTGAGCAGACATTATGCAGTAAGTGGTTGTTTTATTATGTTTGTAGTTTGTATTTCTTGTTTAACACTTAGCAATATTGATGCATGATAGTGTTTCACTAAAGCTTAATATGTTTAGTACACAGCTTTTAAAACTAGTAGCTCGTCCTCCTTATATTCAGGTTAAAAAAGATAATGTTCTGGATCATCATTTGTCCCAAAGTAGCTTATGATGGCTTTCATGAAGTCTGTCGTAAGTAGTAGTGTAGTTGTATCAAACGTTGCGATGCGTCTGAAATTAATACGCTTGAAATGATCAACAATTTGTAAATATGAAATGTTTTTTTTTAATATGACACTTACTACGTTACATCTATGCTTACAATATGTATATATTGTAAAACGTTGATGGAGGTTTTGGGGTGTTTTTAGAGGGCTTTATAGGCGGAATAAAGCTGACTTTTGCTAAGGTTTATCTATGAGCTAGAATGCATAAAAGAAAGAAAATAAATTGTGCTTGTCTTACATAAGGCTTGTGAATGATAGGCAAAATTCCCCCCAAAAGTGCAGTTACCCTTAAAGTTTAACTTCTGTTTTTTGTAATCGCTCACATAGACACAAGCGTAGTTTGCATGGAATTGATGTGTTCAAAGAAAATTGGAATGTAACATTTGCAGGTATTCTCCCTCCATTGGGCACAAATTGTCATAACAGGGTTTTTGCAGCTTACTGCGAGGTTTGTTCTCCCGGGATACAATCAGACTATTCCGGACAAGGCTTGCAGGTAGGAACATATTTATTTATTCAACTAACACTTAACGAAGTACAAAGCAGGACACAACCCGGAGGCAAGCGTGCCTATCGCACGCGGAAGCTAAGGCAGAGAACTTAGGACATGAAAACCTCACTAAACTTTGGCATGAAACAAATAGCATTAACTACGGAATCGGTCATGAAAAGGAGCAACATGAACTATAGTATCGCATGAAACAAGCAAAGACAGGCTTAAATAATGGTCTCCTCATTAGAGCAGGTGCATGTCCCGAACGCCAGAGGCAGGTGAAACTAATAAGTCGCCATGGAAACTAAAGCAAACAAGGGTGCACAAAAACAGGAACTAATGGAGTTTTAAAACTAACAGAAAATAACAAAAACATTATCCAGACCACAGATCATGACACAAATATTTTTACCATGCCCCTGACACTTGCACTGCTCTCCAAATCTAAACAATAGAATTGGTCAACTGGCCTCGCAACAAATTTTACAGGATCTTTCCCCAATATCCACCTTTTTTTTAAATATTTGTGTGTGTCTGTAGTGACATGGCTATAAACATTTCAAAAGTATTTAATTGAATTCATATGCACCTGTATGACTACAAGACAAAACTTAGTGTTATTAGTTATTTGCTATTTTTCTTTACGTCATGTCATTTCCTCAAATTTTCCATTTTTGCTTTATTAAAACGTGTTTCATAAAAGAATACAAACAAGTTGTGTCTCAGAAATGGCACCAGGGCCACACTTTAAACACCCGTGAAATACAGCATATGTTAATCTTCAGGCACAACAAAACTTATTTTTCATAAAAACCAAACAAACTGACGGAAAAAACATCAATGAATTGAACATATTTATTCAGTATTTTCCAAAAAGACTCAAGATTACGGCTTTTACGGCTGTTTGGCCAGGGGCTAGCCTGCCAGCTGCTGTCAGTCAAATACTGTTTAGACACACTTTCAATATTTTCTAATATTTCCCCATGATATTTTATTACATCCACAATGACCCTGTGTAACCTTCTGAAAGTGATTCCAGACACATTTGAAGTAGACATCAAGCAAAGACCATCATCAATATACCTTATGCATAAGTCAAATAATTTTTCCCACACGACTGCAAATAGTGCTCTTTTCTGCACTTAAATAAGTCTCTCTCTCTTGCTTACTTAAATTAATTAGCCTGAGGTAAATTGCCTCAGTGTGGTGGGGCTTTTGAAGAAAAAAGCCAAGAGATAAAAACAGAACAATGGCTTCTCTAAATGCAATTAAGTGAAAAAAATAGAAGAAAAAAAAAGAGTGCAACGAGCAGCAAATGTCCTGCCTCAGTCGAGCATTTAGTTCATAGCGGGTAAAAGAACATAATTGATAACGTTTCCCCCCGCGTGCTTCTGGTGTGTAAGAATTCAGGATAATGCCAGACTTCATTTTTATTCTGGAGCTGTGAGCACAGCATGCATGGTATTAAAGACGCCTCACTCGTCAGTGCTGTAAAAATGTAATCTTCGCACCTTTTTTGCCAAAATGAGTGGTGGTAGGCGTGCGCGCCATCTGCAGATCTGGAGAGTGATTTGCAACTTAGCTATGGAAATCGACACCACATTTGTGTTTATTCAACCATTTGTAAAAAAAATATATACTGGAATATGAAAACATATCAGCTTTACACAGCTGCCCTGCTGGAATATGCCTCATTAGTGGTGTTGAGATATTCCGTACTCCTCCATTGTCATCGCAAACATTATCACCACCAGACTGTGACTAACATGCATCGACAGTCATTTTAAACTATTGCTCAACACAGCTGTGTCTATTTTGTTCTTGGACACCTGCTGTGGCATCAAACGCTAATGGCTCAGTGCCCTGCCACAGCCAGCCTTTTGATTGCACAGACGTGATTTAATTGCAACAAAAATGGTCTCAAATAGTGGCACTAGAAAGACTGACAGGTGCTTAGAGCTAGGTCTTAACAGACAGAAGGTAATGTTTATTCCCTTGCATACTCTGCAGCAGAGTATTGTGCCCCTGTTTGGTCCAAGTCTTCCCACACACACTACGTGGACACCCAGCTTAACACAACCGTGAGACTCGTTACTGGAACAATTCGCTTAACACCACTTACCTGGCTTCCTGATCCATCAAACATTTCCCCTCAACATATCCGGCTTCAGAATGTCGAAGACTCCCCCAATCTACCAATTCACAAAGACATCCTCAACCCACCCACTGCTTGACTCCCTTTTAGACACCCCACTTGGAAGAACACCTCACCAGCTGACTTCACTATCCAAACAGTTTGGGAGAAGGAATGGGCTTCCAAGGAAATTCCCAATAAACACTTGGTGTCAGACTTTTCCCAACACGTCCCTGGCATTGTCCTCCGAAGGACACAGTGGTCAACCATTAACAGGACTGGACATGGACCAAGCTTGGCCAGCCTTCACAGATTGGGCAGTAGCCCTCGCCCATTGTGTGCTTATGGAAACAAGCAGACAACGGAACACACCACTGAAGCTTTTCCTCTACAAAGACTGAGAGGAGGATTAGTCACCCTTCACACAGCAGACCAGGAGGCAAATGCTTGGCTGAAGGACTTAGTATTCGCTAATTAAGTAATTAAATACGCTAGTCTTTCACACAGGCGACATGAGTTCGAGCCGCGCTTAGAGCAGTAAGAAAAAAACAACGCAGCTGAGATAGAGAGAGAATACACAATCGCTAGACAAAGCTGAGCTGTTTGTGCCTGACAGATATGAACACCAATCATTGAATTCTGCCGTGAAAATTGGGGGCCCCTGAAGGGCGGGACCCGGGGCTGCAGCCCAGGTAAGTCCACGCAATAAGGCGGGCTTGGTTGTTGGTTTTTCTAAAGTTTGAAAACTCATTATTGTATGTTTGAATCCTTAGAAACAGGGTTGATTTGTTCTACAAAACCGCACACAGGTTAAAAACAAAAATGAATGGTCAGGCATCAGGTAAAATAACTAAGTAAGTAACATTTATTCATACAGCACTTTTCACAGACAAAAGACCCACAAAGTGCTTCACAGCACAGTTCAAATATTATAAAATACACTCAATATAAGAGGTCAATATAAATATATAATATAAAGGACAATATAAAAATCTTAGCTGTCATAGCCAACAACAGTCGTTGAAGTATAAATTCCTCTTGTTAGCATTGAGGTATTGTGTGGCAGAACGATCGCCGTGGATCGATTACTACCAGTCCAAAATAGTCAGAATCCCCCGCATAAGCATTCCTTTCAGTTGTATTTAAATGGCATACTGGTCACCTTCTGGGACCAGAATGTTTTAAACTCCTGTTATTTGTTAGAGGCTAAATTGCAGAGTCTTTTGGGAATGGTTGAAAGGACAGTGTTGTATGTGGGAGACATGTGGTGTCTCAGACCACCTCCTGTGTTCAGGGATTGTTTTTCAACCTTGACATAGACGGCTTCCCTCACCCCTCTTTCGTACCACCTGTCCTCCCTGTCCAGAAACTGAACATCAATCAATCTGAACATATTTGTTTTCAAAGTAGTGATGTTTCTCCCTGAGGTGACTTTGAAGGTTAGTATTACCAGTTTTTCTCTCACTATGATCTGGCAAATACCATCCTTGCCCAGGCACACTTGTATAAATATTTGGGGTTTTGGCACCAACTGTTGGACTTGATCTGACCAATCTAAGTCTATGAGCACGAACTGATGAAGCCCACTCAGATAAGCAGAGAAATGTCTTCCAAGACAAACCAAACAGTCCAGTTGTGAACAACTGAACGCCCTAAGATGATGACTTGGATGAATGTGAACCTTAATAGGTATATTATATTTAATAGTTGTATTAATCTAAGTGGCGTTGTTAGGAATGGGTGCCAAATCAGGTTCTTTTGAAGGCACCAACCAAATTCCATCGGCACTATGGGTTATAGATTCACGGGAAAATCAAACTTGTAACTTTGTTGCATGTGACGTCATGTCCTGTTGCAGACTTGGCTGGTTGGAGCACATGGCGGGCAAACAGGCACTCAGGCAGAACTCAGAGCGAATTGAGTTGGGCCGCCTAATCTTGCAATTTTCCATGGTTACAAAGAAAGTGTGCTTGATTAAAAAAAAAAAACATAAGGCCACACTTTTTAAAATGTACTAGCTTAATGCTCATTTATATTGAGTTTTTCATAGACATGCTACAGATTAGCAGTGGTGATTTTAATTGGCAATTTCAAAACATCCAAATGTGCTACTCCTTCACTAGGCAACATACTGTAGCCTACGCTACTATCTAACGTCCTAGAATTATAACTGAATGCAAAGTTTACCATATATTACTTGCAAATGAGACTTGTAAGAAATGAAGATGAAACAAATGGACACCACTGTTATTATTGTTAGCTCACTGTTCAATGTTAAGTAAAAAATAAAGATTCTATTATCAAACAAATTAACATTTATTCACACATGAACAAACACAGAAGTACCAAAAATTGGTACTGTTGAATACCGGTATCGATTTCCAGATATCGTCAATTGGTACTCTATCTAATCAAATATGAATAATATCCATCCCTAGGTCTAGTGGTACATGGTTTCGATTCCAGACTGGTCGCTTAACACATCCATTGGAGCTTTCTAGTGACGGTCCAAAGCACTGATAAATGGGTTTTGTCAGGAGAAAATAAATTATGAATAAAAAAATACATAATTATGCCAGTGACTTGCAGGAGCACCCCTGATTGGAGACGCTGAAAGCTAGCTAAAATATTCATTAATATTTAAGTGCGGAAATTTAAGCCCAAAGAGAAGAGTTCTCAAACAATCATCTTGCATTTGGAGCACAGAAAAATGACGCTTGTGGAGAAATGTGATTAGCGTCCCATCAAGGATTCCTTAGAATCGTGAAAAAAGAGAATGAAGGCTTGCATGCCCTTTGGACAAGACAGATTATATGTTCAGTATTTTAACAATGGAGGATGAGGGGCGAGTAAACTTCACCCCCAGCAAAGTCTTTCTCAAAGTTGCTATGTGACTTTCTGAGGAGCCGCATCATCATTCATTGTATTTCAGTCCTGATGTAGCAGACTGTACATTTCAAACAGGGAAGCAGATGTACATGTTTTGATTGATAAGATTTGTAGAACAAAAACCCGTCGTGCATTTCACATTTGATCAGTCGGATGTGCATCATTAGTAAGCGGGTGCAAGACAGATGTCAGGAAGCGGAGGATGACTTGACTTCTAAATTACTTTCTTCCTGCTCCGCCTTGTGTTTCTAATTCAGACATAATGTTGTTTTAATTTGAAAAGTTTCCTTCTAAAGCAACCGACATAATAAAAGATGACATCACCGCTGTCAGGAGTCTTGTTGGACAATTTGCAAAATCAACATCATGCTTGAGGTGTTTCTTAGACCACTCTTGATTCTTCAACTTGTGATTGTTTCAGCTTTCTTTGCCTTAGCCTTGTTTCTAAATACTTAACCTTTTGCACTTCAAGTAGGTTTCAGTTCTTTTTGTAACTTTGTTCTGAGTTTTACCATGGGATATTGCCTTGGGCTTATAACACAGGTGGGGGGTTGGGGGGGGGGGGGGGGGGGGTCATCGAAGCGTCAAGGTGCAGGGCTAATGCTACCCATCTAGAAATGGATGTCAGCGGGGGTTTACGTCACACTCAGTGGGTGACGCTTAATACGGAAATACAACCGGAAATTGGTATATGTCACATCCAGCCGGCATTTTTGTTTGTAGTTTTTATTAAAGGAACCCCCATCTAGTTTGTGGTCCGAACATGCATAAATGACAATCATTTATGATTCGCACAACCAGAAGTTGGCATATGTCACATCCAGTAACCATTTGTATTTGTAGTTTTAAAGGCATTCACCATTTTATTTTTAGTTCCTATATCCAAAATGCATCATGATAGTTTTAATCTAATAATTTACTCCACCCTCTAAAATGTTTTTTTCTAACTTGATGGAAGTGGCTTAAATGTTTTTAATCCGTTATTTTTTGTATTTTTAATTTTGTGGTTTTTTTTGGTGTGGGGTGCCCCAAAAACACCTCAGCCCCATGTTCCCCCCTTAGGTAAGTCGGCCCTGGCTGGAACATACACGGATCGAAAACAACTGCAGGAGGGGAAAGAAGAGAATTGTAATAACTTAAAGGGGAACTGCAATTTTTGGGAATTCACAATAATTAGGAAAGACATGACAATGAACGGATTTTTTGTAATGCATTGTAAATATTAAATACTCGTAAGTAACAGTCCAATAACAGAGCCAAAAGGAGCTCCAATATTACGCCCATGAAATCTGATATATAGCAATCTAAAAAGCTCCAACAATACTGCATTTACATTTCGTGACTTAACCAAGTATTAGTGATATTGTTACTATAAGCGCTACCGCAGACAAACCATTTATAGAGGCGACGTGATAACACCCTAGCAGTTGGCATCCTAATGACAGCAGACTTTGCACAGTAAGTGATGTTTTAATATGACTGATGGCTCTGCATTTTTTTAATGAGTGTGCAGCGTATGCTTAAATGATCAAAATACGTCAATATTAAATATTTTTTTTAAATGTGCCCCATAGGGTACATTGTAATCGGACTTTCGATTGAATTGATTTAATATTTTGAATGCATTAAAAAAAAACAAAAAAAACATCCGTCGTCAAGTTTTTCATACTAAATGTGAATAATAGGCAGAATTCCAAAATAAGTGCAGTTCCCCTTTAAATGCTGGTAAAAACTTTTTTTTCAGCTCTTGTATCTATTGTTCAGATGTATCTACTGGTGTAACTGGGTGAATTTATATACTGTTAATTGAATAAATTGTTGAATGTGTATGGACAAAAAATGTCTTCAATATATGTTTTAACAGTGTACATTTTCAAAAAGATCAATCAATCAATCAATGTTTAGTTATATAGCCCTAAATCACTAGTGTCTCAAAGGGCTGCACAAACCACTACGCCATCCTTGGTAGGCCCACATAAGGGGAAGGAAAACTCAGACCCAGTGGGACGTCGGTGACAATGATGACTATGAGAACCTTGGAGAGGAGGAAAGCAATGGATGTCGAGCGGGTCTAACATAATACTGTGAAAGTTCAATCCATAATGGATCCAACACAGTCGCGAGAGTCCAGTCCAAAGCGGATCCAACGCAGCAGCGAGAGTCCCGTTCACAGCGGAGCCAGCAGGAAACCATCCCACGCGGAGGCGGATCAGCAGCGCAGAGATGTCCCCAGCCGATACACAGGCAAGCAGTACATGGCCACCGGATCGGACCGGACCCCCTCCACAAGGGAGAGTGGGACATAGGAGAAAAAGAAAAGAAACGGCAGATCAACTGGTCTAAAAAGGGAGTCTATTTAAAGGCTAGAGTATACAAATGAGTTTTAAGGTGAGACTTAAATGCTTCTACTGTGGTGGCATCTCGAACTGTTACCTGGAGGGCATTCCAGAGTACTGGAGCCCGAAATGAAAACGCTCTATAGCCCGCAGACTTTTTTTGGGCTTTGGGAATCACTAATAAGCCGGAGTCCTTTGAACTCAGATTTCTTGCCGGGACATATGGTACAATACAATCGGCAAGATAGGATGGAGCTAGAGTAGTAAAACCTTAAAGTCACATCTTAAGTGCACAGGAAGCCAGTGCAGGTGAGCCAGTATAGGCGTAATGTGATCAAACTTTCTTGTTCTTGTCAAAAGTCTAGCAGCCGCATTTTGTACCAACTGTAATCTTTTAATGCTAGACATGGGGAGACCCGAAAATAATACGTTACAGTAGTCGAGGCGAGACGTAACAAACGCATGGATAATGATCTCAGCGTCTTTAGTGGACAGAATGGAGCGAATTTTAGCGATATTACGGAGATGAAAGAAGGCCGTTTTAGTAACGCTTTTAATGTGTGCCTCAAAGGAGAGAGTTGGGTCGAAGATAATACCCAGATTCTTTACCGTGTCGCCTTGTTTAATTGTTTGGTTTTCAAATGTTAGAGTTGTATTATTAAATAGAGTTCGGTGTCTAGCAGGACCGATAATCAGCATTTCCGTTTTTTTGGCGTTGAGTTGCAAAAAGTTAGCGGACATCCATTGTTTAATTTCATTGAGACACGCCTCCAGCTGACTACAATCCGGCGTGTTGGTCAGCTTTAGGGGCATGTAGAGTTGGGTGTCATCAGCATAACAGTGAAAGCTAACACCGTATTTGCGTATGATGTCACCTAGCGGCAGCATGTAGATGCTGAAGAGTGCAGGGCCAAGGACCGAACCCTGGGGAACTCCACACGTTACCTTAACGTAGTCCGAGGTCACATTGTTATGGGAGACACACTGCACCCTGTCAGTAAGATAAGAGTTAAACCAAAAAAAGATACATTACATATATATGTGTATTGGATTTGTATGTGTATACTATATCTATATATATATATATATATACATATATATATATATATATATATATGTGTATATATATATATATATATATATATATATATATATATACATACATGCATTAATATAAACACATAAATAAATATATATTTATACATATATATATGCAGTATGTATATATATATATATATATGTGTATATATATATATATATATATATATATATACATGCATTAATACAAACACATAAATATATATTTATATATATATATATATATACAACATATATATATATATATATATATATATATATATATATATATATATATATATATATATACACACACACACAGTATATTCACATATACATAAAGAATAACAACAAAATACTCAATATCATTGCTAATTATGGTGCATTAGGTATAGTAGTATGGCAAATATAATCAATGCTGGAGAAGTATTAGTAAAAACATATATCAGAACCGCCATTGTTGTTTTGGTAATATTGCACTCTACCCAGGAGACCTTTACACAGAAAAGACAAGAGTCTTTGCCGGAAAAAGTATACTGATGCTACATTATCTGTTTTCACTCAATTGGTTTGGAAGAACAAATCCCAGCAGTCAATAAAATTTGGTAGCATCAGACAGTTTGGAGACAAAGAGGCACATTCACACAAACATTAGCAGGAGAAAACATTGTAAAACCTTAACAACCTTCACTTTTGATCAAGAGCAAGATAAGATTCAAGTTAATTGACTTTCAGTGATAAGTGTCATGGCTCTAGAAGAATAAGGAGACGATCCTTGACCTCCACTTGTTTCCTCAGCTGCTTCATTGTAAATGACTACATATTTAAAGCTCTTTGAGTACATGCCCAAAATATAGATTGTTACGGGTGTGGCGGCCGAGAGATGTATTGATATAAAATATGGTGAAAAGGTTGATTCACTAAACACACTTGAGGAAGTGTTGTTTCAGGTAATCTATTTAACAATACATTTTGGGCAAAAGCGTAAATCGATGTTTAATTTCCTCTCAGCATGACATTCCTTCCCTATCGAGGTCTCTTGTCCTCTAATGTATTACAACCTGCTGCTGTTCATACTAACTATTACACGAAAAGGTTGGAGATTGTCAACACGTGTTACCACTTGGCCAATGATACCTTGAGTTTGAATGAGAGGGTCATTAATGAGGTTTAAGGATCCACTCCATAAGGTTACGTAATTCTAATATATATCCAATAATGACAGAACATCTTTTAAGAAGAATCAGAATGAATGCCTCATTTAAACATTGTGAATACAGTCCGTTTTGTTTTGATAATGACTTAAATGTTATTACAGTAAATGTCAGTGAAACATTCAACAATGTATATTTAGGTTAAGTTGTAAGTGTTCTTTAAATATTCTAATTATTGTTTAATTTGATGTCTTAATTTCTGCATAATGTTGCGCACAAGCAAACCCATAACAAAGCAAAATTGACGATGCAATCTCCTTTATGTCTTATCTATATCTCCTAGACATAAAAGAGCACTAATCGAGACCAAAGTGGTTTTCTCATTCTTCTCAAACGTGTCTCCTGAGAAATAAGTCTGACAGTGAGAACTGTGTGAGATCTCTAAACTAACAACAGCAAAATGAACACTGCTTGTGACTAACTAGGGACGGCGTGGCGCAGTGGGAGAGTGGCCGTGCGCAACCCGAGGGTCACTGGTTCAAATCCCACCTAGAACCAACCTCGTCACGTTCGTTGTGTCCTGAGCAAGACACTTCACCCTTGCTCCTAATGGTTGGCGCCTTGCATGGCAGCTCCCTCCATCAGTGTGTGAATGTGTGTGTGAATGGGTAAATGTGGAAGTAGTGTCAAAGCGCTTTGAGTACCTTGAAGATAGAAAAGCGCTATACAAGTACAACCCATTTATTTATCATTTATTGTGTTGTTTTTCATACAATGTTTTTGGTCTACAAGTTAGTTCTTTTTTAAAGGGAATGTTGCATGTTAAAATGCTGCGGTTTGAAGGGGGAAGGCAACAGTTAATTTGATTTTATTCAATCTTTAATTAATCTCATTGGTAGACATCAATTTGAGATACAAGGGTTTTGAGTTATGACCTCTGTCCCAGAACCAATTAAGCTTGTAAATTGAGGTACTACTGTATATCATTTGACTTGTTGAGACATGTCACCCTAAGCCAGCTAACAAGCTAAATTATTTGATGGCTAAATGGAGATCTTTGTATGTCGAGATGACAAAACACCATCAATCCATCCATTTCTACCATTCGTCCCTCTCGGGGTCGCAGGGGTGTGGAGCCTATCACTATACAAAAAAAATATATAATCTCAACTGGACAAAATTAACATCATTTGACTATGAAACTTACACTCTATCTACAAACATTTGTAATTCAAAACTAAAATAATCAAATAAGTATTGTAAAGTGACAGTTTAGCAAATCAGGTGTTCTTTTGCTGTTAAGTATTTTACTCATTTCACACAATATACTTAAAATTTATATATATATATATATATATTACTTAAAATTAGCAAATTGATCTTTCAACAAGAAATAAGATTGTATTAGAAAAATAATAGTAGTTGGTCTTGCTTGGATTTCCACATTTGCAGTCATTGTTTGTCTGTGTACTCACTTCCTATTTCCCCAGTAACTTTATGCACTTCAATTGATTGGCTCCAGCAAACTACCAACGTTCACTTAATTTGTGTAGCAAATCCTCCTGCTGTGGCTAGTTACAGTAGCTGTGATCAGGAGTTAAGAACAGTCAAGTTGCGCAAATCAGGCGTTTTAAAAAAAAACCTAGTAGAAACCCAGCAGGGAGCTCACAGTATAAAGTTGTTCTTTTCAAAACTGGCTCAGTATTTCAAGCAGCCACCATTGCATTCTATTTTCAAACATAATATAATGGCATTCAGGGCAGGAGCATCAGGTTATTTTATTTTACGTGTGTACATGCCTACATGGTTTTACATCTCCCTTTGTGGCACTCCTGTAGGCAGGTTTTTACAATAAATATATGTTTGAAAAATGTAAAACCACCCACAGCAATATGAGGATCATGACAAGAAGGTAGCATAAGTGATAATATTGTGGCGTTTGTGTTTTGATCACTGATTTTTTTTTCTACATTTAAACACATCCCAGTAGTTTACATCATTTTTTCAACCACTGTGCCGCGGCACAAAAGTGTGCCGTGAGATATTGTCTGAAGTGCCGTGGGAGATGATGTCATTTCACCTAATTGGCTTAAAAATATTTTTTGCAAACCAGTAATTATAATCCGCAAATGTGCCGTTGTTGAGTGCGGGTGCTGTCTAGAGCTCGGAAAAATAACCGTGCAATACTCTTCCATATCAGTAGGTGGCAGCAAGTAGCTATTTGCTTTGTAGATGTTGGGAACATGGTTTGTCATGATCAAAATAAACAAAAGGCTAGTGCCGCTAAGAAAATGCATTAAAGCTTAGGGATGGGTATGCAAAACAAAACTAAAACTGAACTGGCTGCAAAGTAAAGAAAAACATGCTGGACGACAGCAAAGACTTACAGGGTATGGAGCAGAAGGCGACCACAAAGTCTATCCGTACATGACAAGACAATCAACAATGTCCCCACTAAGAGGGATATCGTCTGCACAACTTAAATAGTCTTGATTGCTAAAACAAAGCAGGTGCGGGTGAGGAAAACATGAAACTGCCACAAGAAAATACCAACAAAAGAGGAAAAGCCGCAAAAATAGGAGCGCAACACAAGAACTAAAACACTACACATGGGAAAACACCAACAACCTCCAAATAAGTCACGTCGTGATGTGACAGGTCGTGACAGTACACCTACTTTGAGACAAGAGCTTTAGTGACGCTTGGTTGGATATGGTTTGAATTCATATCCAACAATTGCAAAAACAACTTTTATTGTCAATATCGGCTACTGAGTTTATTTTTTTTAATGTTTTCTTCTGGTGGTGTGCCTCAGAATTTTTTCAATGAAAAAAATGTGGCCTGACTCATTTTGTCTACAAAACATGTACCTTATTTTTTTCGGACTATAAGGCACACTTAATATTCTTTCATTTTCTCAAAAATCTACAGTGCGTCTTATAACCCGGTGCCCTAATGTACAGAATAATTATTTTCGTGCTTACCGACTTACAGTAGAAACTAATTAATTCGGTACATGGTATAATGATAAGTATGACCAGTAGATGGCAGTCACACATAAGAGATATGTGTAGTTTGCAAGATGACACCAGTCAACAAAACTTTAACTGTTTCATTGAGAATATAGAATGTTACACACGGCGCTCAGAATTCTGTCAACATTTTTTAGTACGACTTTGGTAAACTGTTAAGCTGCACCGGGTGATGGATTGTCGGAGAATGATGGCTACCGTAGTCAGACGTGCTGTGCTTAAACATACAGGTATTATTATGGTGTATGTATAAGGACCACAACATGGCACCTACTAGTACTAGCAGACACATTATCTATTTTATTTCGCAATTTTGTGCATAACCAACTTTTCTTACCTTCTGGTACCTGCCAATCTGAATTTGGGATCTGCAAAAGTCATGAAAAAGTGTGCGCCTCTGCCATTGTAGTCCGTGCCGACACCGCAGTCAATCAGCTTCTTTTTTGCTATCTTCTTGTCGTGGGGCATTCATCTTCCGCTTTTGCCATCTTTAATGTAAAGTAGCGTAAAGTTGTAAACTTACCACCGGTGTAGTAGGTTTGTATAATTCACAGACGGATATTTAGTTATTAGAATTCCGGTCAGACGTTTTTTTCACGGAACACATTTCCGGCATTGTTCTTGCGGTGGTGAGTCACGGATGAAGAGATGATGCTCAGTTATTGATTTGAGTAAAGTCTGAATGTCCTTAACACATTAAGCTCCATCTTTTGACATGTGTTCCACTCCCGTCCTTGCACGCTAAGGGATGGCGGGTAAAAGACGCTGTCTAAGTGGAGCAATGTAAATAAGACCGCCCACAAAACGGCGCATACTGAAGCGAAGGTCAGAAAGCGACTTGAAGATGGTCTGTAAAACATAATCTATGCAACATTTTGACCAAAGAACCACTATTAGACCACAAGGAAGAGTTTTAAAAGTAAAAAAAAAAAATCATAATACGACCCATTTAATGCGCTTTATAATCTGGTGCACCTTTCGTATGAAAATAGAACTGCTCATCGACAGTGCGCCTTGTAATCCGGTGCACCCTATGGTCGGAAAAATACAGTTATGGTGGTTCTTTGTTCAAAATGTATTTGTATTACGGACTGTCTTCAAGCTGCTTTCTGACTGTCTCTTCAGAATGCGCCATTTTAATATACATGCCTCCACTTTGACTGCGTCTCCTCTATGCCCACTTTATTATAGTTTTAACATTTTCATAGTGTGTTTACTGACAGATATAAATTCAAACTATACCCTACGGAGGATGCATGTGCATGTACGAACCAGTCTGCTCCAGAATAAGAGATATTGTGGGAAAAAAGAGCTTATTAACTACAGCAGTGGTTCTCAACCTTTTTTCAGTGATGTACCCCCTGTGAACATTTCTTTTTATTTCAAGTACCCCCTAATCAGAGCAAAGCATTTTTGGTTGAAAAAAAGAGATAAAGAAGTAAAATACAGCACTATGTCATCAGTTTCTGATTTATTAAATTGTATAACAGTGCAAAATATTGCTCATTTCTAGTGGTCTTTCTTGAACTATTTGGAAAAAAATAAATACAAATAACTAAAAACGTGTTGAAAAATAAACAAGTGATTCAATTATCAATAAAGATTTCTACACATAGAAGTAATCATCAACTTAAAGTGCCCTCTTTGGGAATTGTAATAGAGATCCATCTGGATTCATCAACTTAATTCTAAACATTTCTGCACAAAAATGTCCACAAAAAATCAAGCTGTCAACACTGAATTGTTGCATTGTTGCATTTATTTTCACAGTTTATGAACTTACATTCATATTTTGTTGAAGTATTATTCAATCAACATATTTATAAAGGATTTTTGAATTGTCGCTATTTTTAGAATATTTAAAAAAAATCTCACATACCCCTTGGCATACCTTAAGTACCCCAAGGGGTACGCGTACCCCCATTTGAGAACCACTGAACTACAATAGATAATCCTCTGCGTCGTATTTGACCAAAACATTAAACTTGTAGAACTATTTCCGCAATACCTCAACGGTCTGATTTTCAAATTTTCTGGATTTATTCAGATGTCTAATACACGGCAGCAGGGACCAATGAGTAAGAAAAGTGGGTTTTGCATAATATGACCCCTTTAAGTCAGTGTTTTTTGTTCAATTCCGATATTTTCATGTATTCGTGTTAGTTTTTTTTAGGGAAAAAAAGTCAAACCTAATTACTATCTTTTGCCTAATTACACAGTTACTGTTAGAAGTTTTTGTAACAAAAAACATTTAAAAACACACTTACACACCACTCTACTTTCCCAATATTTGACTAAAACTGGCAATCAACTCTACCTAGAAGAAGCCTCTATGTGTGTTTGCCCATTTAAGCCAGAATTTAAGTCCTCAAAGCAGGACCGCTAGCTGGCTGGCTTCAAATTCAAATAAGTTTAGTTTAACATAAATTTAAAATTAGGGCACAGTATATTAATAAAAAAATGGACCAAATGTTTGTTGATCGACAGTCACCTTTTTCCAGTCTGTTTTTTCAAAGGACTGTGTCTATTTTGTTTGTGTAAGCTTATACTCCTAAACCGCTCCAAACAAAAGTGTGAACATTTAGCCAAAAATGCACATCTGCTTCAATGCTTGTGCTATTATTTTTCTGAAAAATTAAAAAATAATCCTCAAAGTTTGATCCTTTTAAATTGGATTGACTTGAAATTTCTTACACAGCTCAATAAGCAGCACAGTGGTACAGGGGTTAGTGCATGTCCCTCACAATACGAAGGTACTGAGTTGTCCTCAGGATCTTTCTGTGTAGAATTTGCATGTTCTCCCGGTGACTGTGTGGGTTCCCTCCGGGTTCCGGCTACCTCCCACCTACAAAGACATGCACCTGGGGATAGGTTGATTGGCAACACTAAATTGGCCCTAGTGCAGTGGTTCTTAACCTTGTTGGAGATACTGAACCCCACCAGTTTCATATGCGCATTCACCGAACCCTTCTTTAGTGAAAAAAAAAAGTTGTTTTCTTCAAATTCAAGACAAAGCTATGTTTTTGGTAACACTTTCAATCAATCAATCAATGTTTACTTATATAGCCCTAAATCACTAGTGTCTCAAAGGGCTGCACAAACCACCACGACATCCTCGGTAGGCCCACATAAGGGCAAGGAAAATTCACACCCAGTGGGACGTCGGTGACAATAATGACTATGAGAACCTTAGAGAGGAGGAAAGCAATGGATGTCGAGCGGGTCTAACATGATACTGTGAAAGTTCAATCCACAATGGATCCAACACAGTCGCGAGAGTCCAGTCCAGAGCAGATCCAACACAGCAGCGAGAGTCCCGTTCACAGCGGAGCCAGCAGGAAACCATCCCAAGCGGAGGCGGATCAGCAGCGCAGAGATGTCCCCAGCCGATACACAGGCAAGCAGTACATGGCCACCGGATCGGACCGGACCCCCTCCACAGGGGAGAGTGGGACATAGAAGAAAAAGAAAAGAAACAGCAGATCAACTGGTCTAAAAAGGGAGTCTATTTAAAGGCTAGAGTATACAAATGAGTTTTAAGGTGAGACTTAAATGCTTCTACTGAGGTGGCATCTCGAACTGTTACCGGGAGGGCATTCCAGAGTACTGGAGCCCGAACGGAAAACGCTCTATAGCCCGCAGACTTTTTTGGGGCTTTGGGAATCACTAACAAGCCGGAGTCCTTTGAACGCAGATTTCTTGCCGGGACATATGGTACAATACAATCGGCAAGATAGGATGGAGCTAGACCGTGTAGAATTTTATACGTAAGTAGTAAAACCTTAAAGTCACATCTTAAGTGCACAGGAAGCCAGTGCAGGTGAGCCAGTACAGGCGTAATGTGATCAAACTTTCTTGTTCTTGTCAAAAGTCTAGCAGCCGCATTTTGTACCAACTGTAATCTTTTAATGCTAAACATGGGGAGACCCGAAAATAATACGTTACAGTAGTCGAGGCGAGACGTAACAAACGCATGGATAATGATCTCAGCGTCTTTAGTGGACAGAATGGAGCGAATTTTAG
The DNA here is from genome assembly GCF_033978795.1 of Nerophis ophidion. Lineage (NCBI taxonomy): Eukaryota > Metazoa > Chordata > Actinopteri > Syngnathiformes > Syngnathidae > Nerophis > Nerophis ophidion. Next base: position 36,420,553 of record NC_084612.1, read on the forward strand.
CGATATTACGGAGATGAAAGAAGGCCGTTTTAGTAACGCTTTTAATGTGTGCCTCAAAGGAGAGAGTTGGGTCGAAGATAATACCCAGATTCTTTACCGAGTCGCCTTGTTTAATTGTTTGGTTGTCAAATGTTAGAGTTGTATTATTAAATAGAGTTCGGTGTCTAGCAGGACCGATAATCAGCATTTCCGTTTTTTTGGCGTTGAGTTGCAAAAAGTTAGCGGACATCCATTGTTTAATTTCATTAAGACACGCCTCCAGCTGACTACAATCCGGCGTGTTGGTCAGCTTTAGGGGCATGTAGAGTTGGGTGTCATCAGCATAACAGTGAAAGCTAACACCGTATTTGCGTATGATGTCACCTAGCGGCAGCATGTAGATGCTGAAGAGTGCAGGGCCAACGACCGAACCCTGGGGAACTCCACATGTTACATTAACGTAGTCCGAGGTCACATTGTTATGGGAGACACACTGCATCCTATCAGTAAGATAAGAGTTAAACCAAGACAGGGCTAAGTCTGACATACCAATTCGTGTTTTGATACGTTCTAATAAAATATTATGATCGACGGTATCGAAAGCAGCGCTAAGATCGAGGAGCAGCAACATAGATGACTCATCAGAATCCATCGTTAGCAATAGATCATTAGTCATTTTTGCGAGGGCTGTCTCCGTGGAGTGATTTGCTCTGAAACCGGATTGAAAGGTTTCACATAGATTGTTAGACGCTAAGTGTTCATTTAACTGCTCCGCAACAATTTTTTCAAGGATTTTTGAAATAAAGGGAAGGTGAGACAAGGATTTTTGAAATAAAGGGAAGGTGAGACACCGGTCGGTAGTTTACCATGAGGTCAGGATCGAGGTTAGGTCTTTTAAGAAGAGGATGAATAACCGCTTTTTTGAATGCTAGGGGAACAGTGCCCGAGGAGAGTGATAAGTTTATAATATTTAGCACTGATGGACCTAATAATACAAAGAGCTCCTTGATCAGTTTCCCAGGAAGAGGGTCAAGTAAGCATGTTGTCTGTTTTATTCCATTTACACGTTGTAACAATTCCTCTAATGTTATTTCCTCAAAACGAGAGAAACTATTTTGGAGGGCAGTATCCGCCGTATATACCATCGTATCAGTGTTAATAGAACCCCGTTGTAGCTGGGACGCATTGTCTTTATTCTCCTTTCTAATGACTTCAATTTTCTTACTAAAGAATTGCATAAAGTCATCAGCTGAGTGGGTGGAGCTACTGGAAGGGGTCCCTTGTTGGGTTAGCGATGCTACCGTATTAAACAAAAATTTAGGATCGTTTTTATTACGGTGGATGAGATTTGAGTAATATTTAGCTTTAGCTGAGGTAAGCATGCGTTTATAAGTTATTAAACCATCACTCCATGCTTGATGGTGCACCTCAAGTTTAGTCGTGCACCATTTGCGTTCCAGCTTTCTACATAATAATTTCTGAGCTCTAGTTTCTTCTGTAAACCACGGGGTGCGCTTTTTTGGAGCCTTTTTTAACTTTAGCGGTGCTATGTTATCAATGGTTTCGCGCAGGGTGTCGTTAAAGTTGTTAGTGAGGTTATCAATAGAGCCCACATACTTTGGGAATGGTGCCATAACCGAGGGTAGTAGGTCAGCAAGAGTTAAGAGTTAGTATGGGAAACATATTCTGAGTAACAAAGACTTAATTTAGCGTTGTTTGGACACTAGAGGAACATATTCTAAGTAATAAAGACTTAATTTAGAGTTATTTGGTTAGGGTTAGGGTCAGGGTTAAAGGGTTAGGGTTATAATAAGGCCATGCCACATAAGGCATTAATAAAAACTTAATGACTAGTTAAGAGCCAACATGTTACTAATTTGCAAGTTAATAAGCAACTAATTGATGGTTAATATGTTCCCCATTCTAAAGTGTTACCATGTTTTTTTTTTTACTGCTGCACAAAATGAACCGTGCATGAACATCACCTTGTTCAAAGAACAAAACCAACACAGTGCATAAACTCACAACAAATTACACACCTGCAAATCAGTCTGACTTCTGCTGTTGCCGTATCCGTAATACGCCGATAGGGAGAAGTTTTTATTTACACGATGAGTCGGGTCTGTTTAGACCTCCGCCGAACCCCTGAGGCCAACTCATCGAACCCCTAGGGTTCGATCGAACCCAGGTTAAGAATCATTGCATTAGTGTGTGAATGTGAGTGTAAATGTTGTCTGTCTATCTGTGTTGGCCCTGTGATGAGGTGGCGACTTGTCCAGGGTGTACCCCGCCTTCAGCCCGAATGCAGCTCAGATGGGCTCCAGCAAACCCCGAGACCCCAAAAAAGGGACAAGCGGTAGAAAATGGATGGATGGAGCTCAATGCACTCTCTCAAACCATCCACCGTAACTTTAGACTGTTTAGCTGAATCACCACAAAATGTGTAGACATCTTAAATGGTCAGACAAAAGCACATGTCTGAAAAATTTGACGAGAATTGGTTGAAAAATCTAGATGCCTACCATCAGGTCAAACGTGTTTGTCGGGGCTTTAAAGTGACGTAGCAACCGTATTTTTTACATCACTGTCTGTAAAAATATAACTTGGTCAACAAAATACATTGGCCTAACAAGAAGGTAAAGTTATATTCATGTACAGACCGCAAAGTAAGGGATAAGAAATAATTCAGTGTTATCGCAAACCTGAAAAAAACAAAGTGAAGTTAGTCCTCAGAGTGTAAGTAGGTCTCGCAGAGAACATGATATATACAACAGACTTTTTCTCTCCTCTTTGTGCTTCATATCAGATATAGAAGAAAGCTGTTTTGACACAACTGTTGTTATATCTGCACAACACAGCTGAGAGTCAAGGGAGCTCACAGGTTGAGGCAGGGAACACCTTCACATCTACTGGTAAACATTCTTTTGAAGCTTGCTGCAAGCGCTCTTTGGCAGCTTGCGACAAAACAGAAATAACCTGCAGAACCGTGCATATGAATTCAAGTCATACTGTTTTTTCCACCATTGAAAGTGATGATTTATTTGTTTAGGTGCTATCAAGCGCAGGGTTATTAATGGTAAGGTAGTACAACTACAACCACAAGCACACATTTCACCGTCAGTTGTGATAGATCTGTATTGCATATTTTAGAAAAATTGTTGAGATATACAGTAAGTTCAAACTTTACCCTACGGAGGATGTATGTGCATGTACGAACCAGTCTGCCCCACAACAAGAGTGTAGCAAAAAAAAGGAGTTTAAAAATGTGGCGGTCTTGCTCCTCTGGGTTTTTCATACCACCCAGGACAGACATGACAGTCTTGACAGTTTTACAATAATGGTTTACTGTGGGATTGTGCAAAGTCTTTCTTTTGCTCTTCAGCAATTGTCGTACAGTCTCGCTCACACTCGGCTCGTGCGCGTCATCCACCACAGAGCGAAAGGTGATTAGATAAAAGCGCCCAAGTGGGCCATCTACGCACCTGTCGCTGATCTCAAAGCCGGTTCCGGCACACCCCGCTTCGCTGCAGGTCCACAGGCCATGCCCCCCCACAATTAACTACAGTACGGACTACGATAGCAGATGCACACAAAGCACTCTGGTACATTTATGCCATATATGGATAATCCGCTGACGATGCATTTACACAATACATAAAACTTGTACTGTACCAAATTCTAAATGGCTCCTTTGGCAAAAGTAATAAGTAAGGCAAGATTATTTTAGAAATATTTCTGCAATGCCTCCACGATCGGATTTCAAATGTTCCGGATTTATTTAGATCTATATGTTATATATATCCATGTTTTGGGTGCAAATCAATTTACTGTCGCAAATGTTTGTATAATTATATGAATGGATAATTGCAATTCATATTCTTGGCAAAATCAAGTTAGAATAAAGAAATGCTCTGCTAACATAAAGAACAATTTTGGCAAGTTTGCCAATGAAAAACCCTCTACAAAATTGACATCCCACATCCCCTAAACATAAATGCAATGAGATTATATACAAATGAGTTTAACAATTAAGATATTTAACCGCGATTAATTGCATCTTGTCTTTTGGTAAGTCATAGTTAAAATCACGAATCCAAATTTTTTTTTTAAAATCATTAATTAACCTTATTAAAATATACACCCAACTAGAACAGAACAATTTGTTGGATTTATGCAAATATTAGTTTATTAAACGGTATGCTTTTTTAAACAGCTCAACACAAAATGGACACGAACAAACACCATACTTGCCAACCTTGAGGTAGGGGGTGTGGGGTGTGGGGCGTGGTCGGGGGTGGGGCGGAGGCATGGTTGGGGCGGGGGCGTGGTTAAGAGGGTAGGAGTATATTTACATCTACAATTCACCATTTCGAGTATTTCCTATATATATATATATATATATATATATATATATATATATATATATATATGAAATGTTTGACTTTTAGTGAACTCTAGCTATATATATTTATTTTATTATATATATAAATAAAAGAAATAGTTGAAATTCAGACAGCACCTATCAAATACACAGTAATAAAAACACAGTTGTTCTACTAACTGTACTGTGCTTGCTGGTTACAAAAAAAAAAAAAACAACACTTACCTTTCACTTTTTGAGTAACCTTTCTTCTGCCATTTATTTCTTCATTTTGCTCGTCGACGGTGTAATATATTGGGTTTTAGTCAATAACCAGGCGAGGTGATGAAGTTATGTCTCTTTATTGTGGGCTTCAGAACAGACTCCCTCACTTGCCGTCAGGTGCGCAACACCATGTAAATCGTTGGCCAAACGAAAAGCAACCCCATGGCAACAGACAACATAGATCACTTTATTACAGACGGCATCGCCATGGCTGTAACTTCCTCGTTCTTCTGCTTCGTCTCCATGTCTGTGCAGTTTTCTTTCAAATCCGTGGATGTTGTAACGTGATTGGACAGGCAAGCTGTTTATATAGTGGGAAAGCGGACGTGAAAACAGGCTGTCCCCACTCAGGTCTGCATGGAGCTGGATGGGGCGTGGCCTCCAGCTCCGGGTGAATTTCGGGAGATTTTCGGGAGAAAATTTCTTCAGGGAGGTTTTTGGGAGAGGCGCTGAATTTCAGAAGAGTTGGCAAGTATGACAAACATTTCCAATATTGCGGCTTCGTCACATTGCTCAACATTTCTGTCCTAAATTAATAATTTTCAAGCAGAAACATGGCTAAATGAACTAAAAACCCCGTTTCCATATGAGTTGGGAAATTGTGTTAGATGTAAATATAAACGGAATACAATGATTTGCAAATCCTTTTCAACCCATATTCTGTTGAATGCACTACAAAGACAAGATACTTGATGTTCAAACTCATAAACTTTTTTTTTTTGCAAATAATAATTAACTTAGAATTTAATGGCTGCAACACGTGACAAAGTTGGGAAAGGACATGTTCACCACTGTGTTACATCACCTTTTCTTTTAACAACACTCAATTAACGTTTGGGAACTGAGGAAACTAATTTTTGAAGCTTTGAAAGTTGAATTCTTTCCCATTCTTGTTTTATGTAGAGCTTCAGTCGTTCAACCGTTCGGGATCTCCGCTGTCATATTTTACGCTTCATAATGCTTCACACATTTTTGATGGGAGACAGGTCTGGACTGCAGGCGGGCCAGGAAAGTACCTGCACTCTTTTTACGAAGCCACGCTGTTGTAACACGTTCTGAATGTGGCTTGGCATTGTCTTGCTGAAATAAGCAGGAGCGTCCATGAAAAAGACGGCGCTTAGATGGCAGCATATGTTGTTCCAAAACCTGTATGTACCTTTCAGCATTAATGGTGCCTTCATAAATGTGTAAGTTACCCATGCCTTGGGCACTAATGCACCCCCATACCATCACAGATGCTGGCTTTTGAACTTTGCGTCAATAACAGTCTAGATGGTTCGCTTCCCCTTTGGTCCGGATGACACGATGTCGAATACTTCGGAAAAACTATTGGAAATGTGGACTCGTCAGACCACAGAACATTTTTCAACTTTGCATCAGTCCATCTTAGATGATCTCGGCCCCAGAGAAGCCAGCGGCGTTTTTGGATGTTGTTGAGGAATGGCTTTCGCTTTGCATAGTAGAGCTTTTACTTGTAGCGACAAACTGTAGTTAGTGACAGTGATTTTCTGAAGTGTTCCTGAGCCCATGTGGTGAAATCCTTTAGAGATTGATGACGGTTTTTGATACAGCACCTTCTGAGGGATCGAAGTTCACGATCATTCAATGTTGGTTTCCGGCCATGCCGCTTACGTGGAGTGATTTCTCCAGATTCTCTGAACCTTTTGATGATATTATAGACCGTAGATGTTGAAATCCCTAAATTTCTTGCAATTTCACTTTGAGAAACGTTGTTCTTAAACTGTTTGACTGGTTGCTCACGCAGTTGTGGACAAAGGGGTGTACCCCGCCCCATCCTTTCTTGTGAACTACTTAGCATTTTTTGGCAAGCTGTTTTTATACCCAATCATGGCACCCACCTGTTCCCAATAAGCCTGCACACCTGTGGGATGTTCCAAATAAGTGTTTGATGAGCAATCCTCAACTTTATCAGTATTTATTGCCACCTTTCCCAACTTCTTTGTCATGTGTTGCTGGCATTAAATTCTAAAGTTAATGATTATTTGTACACACAAAAAATGTTTATCAGTTTGAACAGGAAATAGGGCTATATAAGTAAACATTGATTGATTGATTGATTGAAATATGTTGTATTTGTAGCATATTCAACTGAATATGGGTAGGAAATGATTTGCAAATCATTGTTTTCCGTTTCTGCGATGAGGTGGCGACTTGTCCAGGGTGTACGCCGCCTTTCACCCGATTGTAGCTGAGATAGGCACCAGCGCCCCCGTGACCCCATAGGGAATAAGCGGTAGAAATGGATGGATGGATGGATGGATGGATGGGAGGATGGATGGATGGATGGATGGATGGATGGATGGATGGATGGATGGATGTATTCCGTTTATATTTACATCGAACACAATTTCCCAACTCATATGGAAACGAGGTTTGTAAAAATATTGTAATAATTGTAGTTTTGGCAAGTTAAGACAAAACCAACCAGAGAATGCTGTTCAGTGTTGTGCCTTAGCCTCAGGCAGCATTACCATATTAGATTAAAAGAGTGTAAAGGTGACTAAAGGGTGATATTTCATGTCTCAAGAGCTTTTACAATCGTGCAAAATGTATTTGGAAGGTAATCAACAGTTGTTTTTGAACTCTAGCGTTATGATTTGTACTTAGTAGAAAATCATTAATTGCGCTCATGTCTGAACCAATTAGCAGGAGTAAACAAGGGCACTACTGTACTGTATATTTTAAATTCTATTTTTATAAAATTCACCCCAATAATTCTGCCACTAATTTTCCCTGTCTGGCCGCTTGTTCCTCTGCTAGTCAGGGCATTGGCATAATTGCACATGCGTCATTTGCATGCATGTGTCTGTGAACTAGTAAACATTGTGTCACGGCACAGCGCATGTTCAAGCCCGCATGTCATCCAAACCTCCCGTGGCAGCACGCCAGAACAAACTCCTGCTCGCTCTGGCCGCCTCACGGCCACGCACCGCTACAGCTGCAAGCAATCTACAACCAGCGCACCTGGAGTTTAATGAAGGCAAGCAATATAAAGACCAGCGGACTTAAGGATCCTACGTCGGAACGTAGTTCACTCTTTGCAGTAAGCATCCCATCTCTGGCTTCCCTCCCGGATACTTGCTCTCCTTGTTGCTTCCCAATCTCCCATGTCATTAGTCCTGTTTGTTTCCCGCATTGCCCTTCTTGTTTCCTGTGATCGAGCTGTGTGCCTTGACTCCCCTCTGGATATTGGAATTCCTCCCTTGTTCTCATCTCCTGCTTGGACACAGACCTTGTTGCTTCTCTTCAGCCCCCGACCGCTTGCTTACCCACGGACTGCCTTCTCGCCTTGACCCTCTGGTCTGATGAAAGAGTCATCCAATACGCACTTACAACAAACACTGGTAACATTTAAATTGTTAATTCTACACATCGTTTTGCACCAAACACTTAAAGTAGCATACACCTCCCACACACTTATCATTAGGTTCAATAAACCTATTGAACTGATTCCCCCCTGTGGTGTCGTCTCCTTCCCCCGCCGTACGTAACACATTGTGTAGAAAAGGACCTGTCTTTGGCGCGTGTTTTGCTTTATTGTGGGTCTAGAAATACAAGCCCAAATAAGCAACCACATGTTAAAAAATAAGGCCAAAAAAAATGCAACCCACGTGTCTGTGACTCACAAACTTTGACAGCTCTTGTAAAAATATTATATTGGTTCTGGGCAAAACAGCCTTTTGAGCACAGCAGGTTTGGAGAGTGCATTGTTGTCAAGTTTTGTGCACACTTGTGGAAAATATTTCATCACAAAGATTTCCAGAAATGTTGTTTGTTTTCCACATGGACACATACATTTTTAAAAACACAAATTACCCACATTGTGGTGGTAAAATAATCTCCATTCAGACGACTGTAGTTTAAAAAAAAAAGAAGCTCTATTTACAATAAAACCACATCTACTTGCTGGCAATCAGAAACCTGAGAAACAACCACGACCGAATTATGATGCGTCTGTTCATTAATAAAGTAAGACAGCTTATATCTCAGCTACTTTTTGGCCACAGGCGGTGTACAGCTTGGACTGATTGCTAGTCAATCACAGGACACGTAAAGACAGACAATTTAGAGAATTCAATGCATGTTTTTGGGCAGCGGGAGGAAGCTGCGGTACCAGGAGTAACCCACACGAGCACTGGGAGACAAGTTATCCTGATGTACTGCTGAGATGCCCTCCCATTTTTGCTATGGTGCTCATTAAAACCTTGCCAACCAAACTCAAACAGAGCTGTGTGTTAAAGGGGAAGAGCACTTTTTTATTCTGCCTGTCATTCACAAGTACAAACCCCGTTTCCATATGAGTTGGGGAAATTGTGTTAAATGTAAATATAAACGGAATACAATGATTTACAAATCCTTTTCAACCCATATTCAATTGACTGCACTACAAAGACAAGATATTTGATGTTCAAACTCATAAACATATATATATTTTTTTGCAAATAATAATTAACTTAGAATTTGATGGCTGCAACACATGCCAAAGTAGTTGGGAAAGGGCATGTTCACTACTGTGTTACATCACGTTTTCTTTTAACAACACTCAATAAACGTTTGGGAACTGAGGAAACTAATTGCAGAAGCTTTGAAAGTGGAATTCTTTCCCATTCTTGCTTTATGTAGAGCTTCAGTCGTTCAACAGTCTGGGGTCTCCGCTGTCGTATTTTACGCTTCATAATACGCCACACATTTTCGATGGGAGACAGGTTTGGAGTGCAGGCGGGCCAGGAAAGTACCCGCACTCTTTTTTTACAAAGCCACGCTGTTGTAACACATGCTGAATGTCGCTTGGCATTGTCTTGCTAAAATAAGCAGGGGTGTCCATGAAAAAGATGCCGCTTAGATGGCAGCATATAATGTTCCAAAACCTGTATGTACCTTTTAGCATTAATGGTGCTTCCACAGATGTGTAAGTTACCCATGCCTTGGGCACTAATGGGCACTAATGCACCCCCATACCATCACAGCAACACTAGCCAGGACGCCGAGATGAGCAGTCGCATTTTCTTTCGTTCCCGCTCGGGAATACAATTAACCGCTTGGATGATCCCACACATCCGCATTTTTCTACTGTGGATCACGGATTTATATTTGAAACCACCATGGATACAATACCCTCTTGAAAGTGAGAGTCGTGAATGCAAAATGGACAATCACTGATTTCTACCTCCTCGGTAATTCATCGGCGAAGCACCTGTGTCAGGATGGGGGGGGTCGCAGCTTGCTACGAGGTCGTTCTCCCAGGAAGGCAGACAGACTACTCAAAACATGGCGTTCAGGTAAAATCATGATTTAATTTGAACTAAAAAAAGGTACAAACAAAAATCACTCGCTGCGGAGGCACAACTTGGGTAAAGAGACAAAACTAACACTTTAACAAACTATGAACATAATGCAAATAACACTTACTATGGCTGGACAAGAGTAGCAAGGACTTTGGCATGAAAAAACTGGCATGGACAAAGCATGAAAAGAAACACAATGACGCCAGGACGACCAACATAAAATGACAGGCTTAAATAGAGATGTGGTGATTGAAAGCAGGTGTGAGACATGACAGGTGAACTGATTGGTCGTCATGGTGACAAAACAGGGAGTGAAGAAAAAAAAAGGAACTTAAAGAGTCCAAAGGTCAAACAGCACCTGGTATTCCTAGGCTGTCTCCCATCCAAGTACTAACCAGGTCAGACACTGCTTAGCTTCGAGAACTAACAAGATTGGGGAGGCTCAGGGTAGTATGGTCATACAAAATCAAGATCAAACATGACAACCTGGGGTTCGGAGGTAATGTGATCCACTCATGCCTCACGGTGGATCGGAACAGAAGAAACAAGCCCCTGACTGGTAGGATAGACCGAAAATCTACAATTTTACTGATACATCTACTCTCAGGAGACACTGAACTAAACCCTGGACCAATAACCACCCGGTTAATGTTGTCTCGCCTGATGAAGCCTAGCAATGTTGTTGCTAATGACGCCGAGGAAGCTACAGTAGCTGCGGGACCTCGTCGGTGCTATGCTAAAAAATTAGCTCTCCACCTACGCCAGCTCTTACTTGTTCATCACCACACGAGCTCACCTGCATTCCAGCGGTCGGCGGCACGACGGAGGACTTCACCCTGATCATCGGTGCGGTTTGCGGCCCGGAGACGGAGGCAGACAGCTCAGACACCGGTGAGGACAGCGGCTCGGCGGCGGACGGCGTAATGGCTTTTGACGACACCCTGGCCGCCATTGTAGTCAGCAATACGGAGGTCCTCCTAACCTCTCCCGAAACCCTGAGGGTCATCACCGCGTCACCTGGACCCCCCCACGGTCTACACAGGTTTCGGGGGACTCTTCGTGGATCCCTGGTCATTGTTCTCAACCTCACCAAAACCCACGAAAACCACGTCAACCCCCACCACTCCTACCTGGCCCCCCTCCCCCTCTTCAACCAAGCCCCTCCCCAATCACCTGGATGACAAACAATGGGCCTCTCTCCCACTCCCCCAAGTCTTGCCACACAAACTTCAATAACAACCAACATCCCTCCATCTTCTGGACAGTACCTCTCCCCAACGGACACTGATGTTCTTATTGGTAACGGTTGGCTACACATCATCCATCTTAATGTGAACAGCCTCTCTGTAAATAAACTCGACCAAATCAGAGAAATGTTCCACAACAATAACGTAAAAATCCTGTGTTTCTGCGAAACTAAATTAGATGAAAGTGTTTCTGACTCAGAGACAGAGATTGACAACTCCTCGGTCATCAGAAAGGACAGGAATAAACATGATGGTGGTGTTTGTATGTATATTCACCAGGATATTAAATACATAACTCGCTCTGATCTTAACCACAATGCCCTTGAATCCTTGTGGATAGAAATCAAATTCACAAACGCTAAGCCGGTACTGATAGGGACTGTATACAGACCCACTAATCAGAGTGATTTCTATGGTGCTCTTTTAGAGTGCTTAGCTGGTGTGGACAACGTGGAGAAAATTATAACTGGAGATCTGAACACAGATATTTAACGCAGAGATACGCCTGTCTTCAAATCTTACAGCAAGTTCTGTAATCTGCACGCTCTCTCCCACCGAAATAACACTCCCCACACGAATGTGTGATTCCACCCAATCAACCATAGATCTCATCCTCACATCAGACCGGCATAACATAAAAAATAGTGGGGTCATGATCTGTGGTCTTAGCGACTACTATATAACCTTCTGCACGCGCAAAATAAGTAAACCCAAAGCCAATGGCCACATAACAGCTCAATCCTGATCCCTTAAAACATACTCCAGTGATAATTTCAACCTTGAATTAGGTGAGTGGGACTGGTCCCCTGTGCTCACGAGCAACCTGGTTGAAGATGCTTGGGATTGTTAGGAACTGTGAGAGTGGATCGTAAGGATGCAGAAACATAGTTTGGTTGAAGTAAATTCTTCTTTTATTCTGGCGGAAGTGGGACGTAGCCAAAACATAAGGCGATGGTGAAATAACAAAAACACACCATGAAGAACTACTATATAGAACAACCAAAAATAGAACAAAAAGCGCTAGACAAGGCTAGGAATAATACAGGCTGGGAAAAATACAAAACGGAGGTATTAAGTACAAAAAATAAGGACGCTAGACGAAGCTAGGATAAATACTTCAAAAATGAAGTAAAACAGAGAAACAAAATGCTAACTAAAAGTGCTAGACAAGGCTAGGATATAACAGGCAAACCTGAGAGATGCACAAGACAGACTACAAAGACTGCTAGTGAAAAGAGACCAAGACACATGCGAGTAGCAACTTGCAGTGGACACAAAGTTCCGGCACTGACAGACTGTCAGCACCCAGCCTATATAGGCCACCCTTAATCAAGTTCAGGTGTGTGTGATTGACCAGCGTCAGCTGCACTCCAGACTGTGGGCGAGAGTGAGAGTCAATATGATGTGCAAATCAGAACAGAGAAAGACAATGAAAATTCAGTTTACCACAGGGATCGCTTCAAAACAGCGTTCCTAGCAATACTAAATGATATGGCTCCCGTGAGAACAGTCAGGATCGAAGCCCACTCTGAATCATGGATCAATCCAGATCTATTAGCTGTCATAAAAGACAGAGACAGAAAATACTTAGAATACCAAAAGTGTAAAACCGAAGTAAATAAACACCCCAATAATAATAACCTCAAATCACTCCTTTCAACGCTCAAAAAGCAATGCAATAAACTAAGAAATAAGACAAACAACTTGACTAAATCCTTAAAAAAAAAATATATCAACGACAAAATAGAGGAAAACACAAATAAGCCACGTGAGCTCTGGAAAATTCTCAACAACCAGCTTCCTGGATGCAGCCAGAAACTTAAAACCAGACTCACCAACATCAACATCAAGGAGGGTGACTCCCTCATAACAGACAAAATATAGGTAGCAAGCAGACTTAACCCCTTTTTCACCAGCATGGCCACAACTCTCGTTAACAAGCTGTCCCATCACTCTGGTCGCTTTGGTGTGGAACACATTAAAGCCTTCTACAGAAAGCTAGGCGTAATCAACAACAATTTCAAATTAAAAATGGTCTCAGCTAACGAGGTGCTTAATAAATTGAGCGCGATCCACCCAAACAAGGCCACCGGCCTTGACAATATCCCCTCTAGATTCCTCATGGACTCTGCCACCACCGTTGCCCCAATAATCACTCATATAATAAACCTCTCAATCAAACAAGGCCAAGTACCCAAAGATTTCAAGATAGCAAGAGTAACCCCCTTTTATAAAAAATTAAGCAAATTAGAACCTGGTAACTACCGACCTGTTTCTATTCTCAGTTTCATTTCGAAAGTAATGAAAAAAATTGTTTATGAACAGGTGGGTAGATACCTTGCTACTAATAAACTAATGTACAAATTCCAATCCGGCTTCAGAACTAACCACTCCCCTGACACATGCCTTCTCTATCTGACCGACCACATCAAACATGAGGTGGATGCGGGCAAATACTGCGGCATGGTCATGCTGGACATTCAGAAGGCCTTTGACACCGTTAACCCCACTATACTGTTGGATAAGCTCAGAGCAATCAGATTCGATAAAACCTCATCGAGCTGGATGAAATCCTACTTGGAGGGGAGGAAACAAGTGGTAGAGGTGAACGGCACCATGTCCCCTCCCCTCTCAATAAGCTGTGGAGTCCCCCAAGGCAGTATACTAGGACCTCTACTGTTCCTAATATACGTACATGACATGCCATCAGCATGCCACTGTGAATTGTTCCTGTTTGCGGATGACTCGGCCCTGCTGGTATCCGGCAAGGACAAGTCACAGGTGGAACAAATCCTCAGTGCTGAACTCCTTAATATTTGCACCTGGTTCGCTGACAACAAGCTATCCATACACTTAGGTAAAACGGAATCCATCTTATTTGGGTCCCACATCAACCTTAAGAAAGTCAGTGAATTCACTATAAAAGTGGGTGACATTGTTATCACCAGGAAAGATGAGATCACCTACCTAGGTTCCATTCTAGAGGCTAATCTTTCCTGTGATAAAATGGCAACCAAGGTAATCAAAAAGGTCAACCAAATAACAAGATTCCTCTACAGAATCTCCTCTCTGGTCAACAAAAGCACCTTGAAGATTCTAGCGGGAACTCTCATTCAACTCTTTTTCGATTACGCTTGCACCTCCTGGTACCCAGCACCTTCAAAACCCTCAAATCTAGACTCCAAACATCCCAGAACAAGCTAGTCTGGTTACTTTTAGACCACCACCCCAGATCACACCTCACTCCAACCCACTTCTTCAAAGTGGGCTGGCTCAGGGTGGAGGACAGGGTCAAACAACTTGCATTGAGCCTTGTCTATAAAATCCGCTACACCTCCCTGATACTGAAGTACATGTCAAACTACTTCCTTAATGTAAATGACCGCCATAACCACAACACCAGGGGGAGCTCCACAAACCACGTTAAACCCAGATTAGGTTTTAACTTTTTCTCTTTCTATGCCACATTAATGTGGAATGCACTCTCAACAGGTGTAAAAGTATGTGCATCTCTATCCTCCTTCAAAACCACTCTAAAACAACACCTCCAGGCAACTTCAACCCTTTATTAATACTCTCCTCTATTCACATCCCATCTCCCCGGATTGTAAATAACCTAATGTAAATAATCAAATGTATTTCTAATGTATATACTTGTTTTCCACAAGTATATACTTGTGTATATACTTGTTTTCAGGGCTTCACGGTGGCAGAGGGGTTAGTGCGTCTGCCTCACAATACGAAGTTCCTGCAGTCCTGGGTTCAAATCCAGGCTCGGGATCTTTCTGTGTGGAGTTTGCATGTTCTCCCCGTGAATGCGTGGGTTCCCTCCGGGTACTCCGGCTTCCTCCCACCTCCAAAGACATGCACCTGGGGATAGGTTGATTGGCAACACTAAATTGGCCCTAATGTGTGAATGTGAGTGTGAATGTTGTCTGTCTATCTGTGTTGGCCCTGCGATGAGGTGGCGACTTGTCTAGGGTGTACCCTGCCTTCCGCCCGATTGTAGCTGAGATAGGCGCCAGCGCCCCCCGCGACCCCGAAAGGGAATAAGCGGTAGAAGATGGATGGATGGATGGATACTTGTTTTCATGCTATCTGAACTCACTATGTTCTCTGCTGGCTGTACATATCCTACCGAGTAAGACCTACACTGTTTCAATGTCCATTTCTCTGTTGATGCAATTGTTGATGACTGAAGTACTGATATCAACCAAAGCTCCTCATCCCACCCCCCGGATTGCAATTAATATAAATAATTCAATGTATATACTATGATGATTAACTTGTGTGATGACTGTATTATGCTGATAATTGTACCATAAATTGATTAACGTGGACAAGTTAACGTTAAACAAGTTGAAAAACTTATCCGGGTGTTACCATTTAGTGGTCAACTGTACGGAATATGTACTGAACTGTGCAATTTACTAATAAAAGTTTCAATCAGTCAATCATAAACAGATACTGGCTTTTGAACTTTGCGTCGAAAACAGTCTGGATGGTTCGCTTCCCCTTTGGTTCGGATGACACGATGTCGAATATTTTCAAAAACAATTTGAAATATGGACTCGTCAAACCACAGATCACTTTTCCACTTTGCATCAGTCCATTTTAGATGATCTCGGGCCCAGAAAAGCCGGCGGTGTTTCTGGATGTTGTTGATAAATGGCTTTCGCTTTGCATAGTAGAGCTTTAACTTGCACTTACAGATGTAGCGACAAACTGTATTTAGTGACAGTGGTTTTCTGAAGTGTTCCTGAGCCCATGTGGTGATATTCTTTAGAGATTAATGTCGGTTTTTAATACAGTGCCGTCTGAAGGATCAAAGGTCACAGTCATTCAATGTTGGTTTCCGGCCATGCCGCTTACGTGGAGTGATTTCTCCAGATTCTCTGAACCTTTTGATGATATTATGGAACGTAGATGTTGAAATCCCTAAATTTCTTGCAATTGCAACTGTCTCACTATTTGCTCACGCAGTTGTGGACAAAGGGGTGTACCTCGCCCCATCCTTTCTTGTGAAAGACTGAGCATTTTTTGGGAAGATGTTTTTATACCCAATCATGGCACACACCTGTGGGATGTTCCAAATAAGTTTTTGATGAGCATTTCTCAACTTTATCAGTATTAATTGCCACTTTCCCCAACTTCTTTGTCACATGTTGCTGGAATCAAATTCTAAAGTTAATGATTATTTGCAAAAAAAAAAAGTTTATCTGTTTGAACATCAAATATGTTGTCTTTGTAGCATATTCAACTGAATATGGGTTGAAAATTATTTGCAAATCATTGTATTCCGTTTATATTTACATCCAACACAATTTCCAAACTCACATGGAAACGGGGTTTGTTCGCAAATGATGATTTCTCTTTTTATGAATTTTAACTCGTTTATAAAGGCTAACAAGACGTGGTTAACAATGTATGTAATGGGGTTTTAATCTATTCCACCTATAAAGCGCTCCAAAAAAAAACCATCCAAAAAACTCTATAAATGTTCGTAACGCTCTGTAATGTTTATATATTTTTGTCATTTTAAGTAGAATGTTGTCCGTCTATCTGTGTTGGCCCTGCGATGAAGTGGTGAATTGTCCAGGGTGTACGCCGCCTACCTTCTGATTGTAGCTAAGATAGGCTCCAGCGCGCCCCGCGACACAGAAGGTAATAAGCGGTAGGAAATGGATGGATGGATGAAACATACTTTCGGGGCACATTGATTTCACAGAGCACATTGCAACATTCCGTTTTTTCTTCAACAATAACAATACAACTAATTATGGTAGACTTTATGAGAGCCCAAAATGACTACCTTGGAAACTTATATTTTTATATTAGGAGGATGGACTACACATTTTCAAAGCTGGTTGCTCAGCAGACCCAGCTTTAGTGGAACACTAAACATAATGTAGCAGTATTGCTAAGTGCTGAACCTGAAATACAAACTACAAACATAATAAAACAATCACTCACTGTAAAATGTCTGCTCTCACTGGAATTCCAACTGATGGGATGCTTATATCTTTCAACACAAACTTGTGTTTTCTGATTAGATTAATTTCAAAGTTGACCTACTTTTTGACTTATGTGCATAACCTTCTACTATACAAGTGAAAAGCATGATTTATAAACTAGCACAAACTTTGACCAACTCAGAGGTGATGCAGCAGCTCTGTATAGGTCAATAGCTGCCGTAGCTAGGTTACCTTGATCAAGGAACCGTGTTACTAAGAAAAGTTCCTCAGCATTAGCTCGTAAAATAACAATGTCCCTAATACTTGGTTAATAAGCAGGTAACGACATGTAAATGGAGTATTGTTGGATGTTTTTAGAGGGCTTTTTAGGCAAAATAGATGGCTCAAATTAGCTACTTGTTTGGCAAAATTACAAAAAGGGAAGTTCCCCTTTCAAGAAAACCTGCCAAGTTTCTCAAAGCATCATTTCAGTGTGAACATATAAATCATTTATTACTGTTTTGCTTACATGCTCTCTATATGAAAAACCGCATGAACATACTGTGAGTATAACGTGGTGATGCTCACACTGTTTAAGTATTATTTTTGATTTGTTTGACCATGCAGTGATCGGGTGCCATAACCAATAGATTTTTCTTTTTGCTTGGTAGTATTTGTGACTGACCTTTGTGAATGTCACTCAGACTCAAAAAAAAGCCACACTGTCATTGGCTTGATTTAAAACAACATACCCCGGGGTGAAAAAATATGGAGAGAAATATTTTTGTTAGTTGAGCTTGAATCCAGCCTCTGTATTCGGATTGTTAATGTTATTCTTTTGAAAGAGTTGCATAATTCCTTCAAGAAACTGCAATTTGCGCCATCAATATCTACATCGTCATAAGTGTAACATATAGTACACATCAATGTAATATCATTCAGTCCTTAGAGATAAGGTTAGATAATGTCTTATCTGGGGTGCCCCAAACCGAGATTGATATAGGAAAAACAAGCGAACAAAAAACAATAGGACATGGGCTTGAATCTAAAATCTCTGATATGAAGGCTGCAAGCCAAGAAGTTCACTTTGTTTACTTGCGCAAATCTGGACAGCCAGTAAATATTTAAGTGTCTTTCAATAAGCACAGACGGTTGGTCTTTATTGTACTTCAGCAAAGTCATTTACAAAATGTAATCATGGTATGTTACAGGATAACAGGAGCTAGCAGCTACACAACAGATACGCATTTAATAGCACACAACCTAGACATATGTAGTGTCCTTAATTGAAGAATAGTGTAGTCTATAAAAGAGCATGTGTTAATACAAAGAGGCATCAAATAGTTGTAGTTGCATATTACTTACAGGTAAAGTCTCAAAGTTTGTTGATTCTTGAAAAAAGAGAAGACACATATTAGAAAGTATCCAGTAGTAAACTACTTAATGTGCCTTGAGTCTAACTTAATGCATTATTGTGGCCTCTGGGTACAACCAAAGCAATCACCACTCCACTTTAACTTGAAGACAGTATAGATTCATCCAATAAATTCATCCAAGAGGTAGTTTAGTAGTTTATGTCTTGTCCAGGGTGTACCCCGCCTTCCGCCCGATTGTAGCTGAGATAGGCGCCAGCGCCCCCCGTGACCCCGAAAGGGAATAAGCGGTAGAAAATGGATGGATGGATGTCTTTTTCATACCTACTATTGTTCTCAGAGTGATTTCAAATGATCAAACCTTTTCTAACATCCAATTCTGCAATTTAAAAAATATGTATGATTTGTGCTGCGTTTGTATCGAATCAATATCGGTATTGGAGAATACCTAATGCTCCAATATCGACATTCTATCGAAAGTGAAAAAAGCTGGATCAGGACAACTCTAGTATTGTCATCTCACAGCTTAGGGTTGCAAAAGAGTAGGACATTCAGAAAATGCGTTTCCAAAAACATTAGTGGGGAAATTTGATGTTGTGAAGGGGGGCGTGGTCTGCGGGCCTGCCGCGAAGGGGGATGTGTAAGGACCGGCCTCGGAGCACAGCTGGCAGGTGATTGGATTACCAAGCTGGGAATGATCATCCAATCACCTGCCATGCTCATCAGCAGCAGCCGGGGACGAGTCAGGAGAGATGGAGTTGGAGTTTGAGTCCGACGCGTCACACGCGCCCGAGACAACACCATGAGAGAGACAGAACTGAATTGTTGCTGAGCACACTGCTGACCTGGCGCATATCAACCCAAAAAAAACATTGTTACACCAGACTACCGAGCTCACAAGAAGCTCTATTACGGTCAGGAGAACCGACAAGATGGAAACCTCCACAGATGTATTATATCCATCCATCCGTTTTCTAGCGCTTGTCCCTTTCGGGGTCGCGGGGGTGCTGTAGCCTATCTCAGCTGCATTCGGGCGGAATGCGGCGTACAGATGTATTATATTCTTTATCATATATTTACATATATTTTTTGAAAATTGTATGTTTCACTTCAGATAGTTTTTCTTTCATTTATTATATATATATTTTTTTAATTACAATAAATCTATACTTTACTATAATACATTCAAGAGGGTGTGGCTTCAACAGCCCCGCTAGATTATTAAAAAATATAAGCGGGCAGCACAGTGGAAGAGGGGTTAGTGCATCTGCCTCACAATACGAAGGTACTGAGTAGTCCTGAGTTCAATCGGGATCTTTCTGTGTGGAGTTTACATGTTCTCCCCGTGACTGCGTGGGTTCCCTCCGGGTACTCCGGCTTCCTCCCACTTCCAAAGACATGCACCTGGGGATAGGTTGATTGGCAGCATTGAACTAGCCCTAGTGTGTGAATGTGAGTGTGAATGTTGTCTGTCTATCTGTGTTGGCCCTGCGATGAGGTGGTGACTTGTCCAGGGTGTACTCCGCCTTCCGCTCGATTGTAGCTGAGATAGGCACCAGCGCCCCCTGCCACCCCAAAGGAAATAAGTGGTAGAAAATGGATGGATGGATATTTTTATGCCATTAGACATTTTTAAATAAACATAATATGGTATAATTGTAATTTATTTATATTTACTCACTGTTTTAGCACCCGACCTGTGAAGACTCTTCTTCGGCATGGTAATGCCGGTGTGGTTTTCCCGTGGATGCGTCGAAGCAGAACACAGCATAGGTAAGATAAAGGGTATTTAATAACAAAAGTCTATGAACAAAAATACTGGTGTAAAGAGAAAAAGTAAACAAAAGACGCTAGCGTGAAAGCTAGGATAAAACAAGGAAAACTAAAACTTGGTACGAGGACACAAAAGATTAAACAAAACATTTAGCATGAAAGCTAGACAATAAAGTGGCTTGGCGTGAGAGCTAGCGAGAAAATACATACGAATGATGAGAGTCGTCACTGATGCGCGTGGGCAAATTAGGATCCGAGAATGAGTGAACAGAAAAGGTGAGCTTAAATAGGAGGGTGATAATTATTAGCAGGTGTGCGGGGCGAGACTAGCAGGTGGACTGATGTGTAAACCATAGTGATGGATAAAAACAGGAAATAAACGGGTCAGACAGAGAATGAAAAAACAAACACGTGAAGATCTGAGCAGCAGATCGCAACAGTATTCCCCCCCAACAAAAGACAGATACCAGATGTCTTAAAAAACAAACAAAAACTTGAACCCCCTCCCCAAAACCAGAAAGTTCACAAACGAAGGGAGGGCGGAGGGAGGCCACGGTGGAGGGTCGCCAGATCGCATGTCCCCGAATCCACCGAGGACACATCATGTGGCGGCGGCGGGTGGAACGCTGCTGCCGAAAAAGTTTTGGCGGGCGACCTCGAAAAGGCCACATTAGTGGCCGCCTCGCAGGATGAGGTGCCCGGCGAGGCGGACGACCCGGGCACGGCCACATCCGTGGCCGACATGGAGGAGGGAGTATCTGGCGAGGAGGATGACCTCGCAGAGGCCACGCCCGTGGTCGACGTGGTGGACGACGCCTCAGCACCGAAATCCCAGCAGGCGAGGGTACGGGGACTGCAGCCAAAGCAGGCCCGAGTGCAGCTGGCGAGGATGATGCGGGTGCTGCAGCCGAAGAAGGCGTCGGAGGCGGCCTGGGAGCCGCAGGAGTCGTCGGAGGCGGCCTGGGAGCCGCAGGAGTCGTCGGAGGCGGCCTGGGAGCCGCAGGAGTTGTCGGAGGCGGCCTGGGAGCCGCAGGAGTCGTCGGAGGCGGCCTGGGAGCCGCAGGAGCCGCAGGAGTCGTCGGAGGCGGCCTGGGAGCCGCAGGAGTCGTCGGAGGCGGCCTGGGAGCCGCAGGAGTCGTCGTCGACGCTGGTGTGGGCTCCAGCCCCGTCGTCGACGCTGGTGTGGGCTCCAGCCCCGCCGTCGGCGCTGGTGTGGGCTCCAGCCCCGCCGTCGGCGCTGGTGTGGGCTCCAGCCCCGCCGTCGGCGCTGGTGTGGGCTCCAGCCCCGTCGTCGGCGCTGGTGTGGGCTCCAGCCCCGTCGTCGGCGGTGCTTGGCGGCGCGGAGCTGGCACCGGTGCTTGGCGGCACGGAGCTGGCACCGGTACCTGTCGTGGTGCTGGTACCGGAGTGGGCTCCAGCTTAGGAACTGGTGCTGGCGTGAGAACCAGTTTAGAGTCTGAAACTGGCGTGAGAACAAGGCTAGAAACATTTTCTGGTGTGAAAACCAGGTCAGAGTCATGTGCTGGTGTGAGAACCAGACTGGGAGCAGGTGTCGGCTTCAGCCGAGGAGCAGGTGTCGGCTTCAGCCGAGGAGCAGGTGTCGGCTTCAGCCGAGGAGCAGGTGTCGGCTTCAGCCGAGGAGCAGGTGTCGGCTTCAGCCGAGGAGCAGGCACAGGGGTCTGCCGAGGAGCAGGCACAGGGGTCTGCCGAGGAGAACTAGGGGACTGGCTGTGAGCAGGACTAGGACTATGATGAGTGATAAGACAAACACTAGGACTCGGGCAAGGACTTGAGAGAGGACCAGGACTTACAATTACAATCACACTAGTGCTTTGAGAAGGGCTTGGGCAACGACCAGGACTTACAGTCATACCAGGGCTTGGGCAAGAACTAGGACAAACGGTCAAACTAGGGCTTGGGCAAGGACTGGGACTAACAATCAAACTGGTGCTCGGGCAAGGACTAGGACAAAGACTAGGACTTACAGTAACACTGGGGCTCGGACAAGAACTTGGGTAAGGACTAGGGTTCGGACTAAGACCACGAGGGGAATCAGTACTAATATTACAAAGGCAAGAAACAAGACTCGGGACCGGACTCGAAACAGGACTCGGACTACGGATCAGTCTACGAGTGGAACTAGGACTACGACGACTACGAGAAAGACTAGGACTACAACTAGAATCAGAACGGAAACTCGGACCAGGACTTGGACTACGACTCAGTCTACAAGTCGGTCTACGAGTAGGACTAGAGCATGGGCTACGAAGAAGGCTGGGACTCGAACTCTGAGAGAGACTGTGACTAAAACTAGAACTAGGGCACGGACGGAACACAGGTGGAGGAGGTCTAAGAGGGCGTGACTTGACCGGGGAGAACACCGGTGGAGGAGGTCTAGGAGGCCGTAGTGGCTTAACAGGTTTAACAGGGGTGAACACCGGTGGTGGAGGTCTAGGAGGCTTAGTAGTAATACTGGCCCTCCCCTCGAGACCCGGATTCCAGACGGGGTCCCGTTGGATAGAGGCTGACCGTAAGGGCGGGCGGTGGGAGGTTTGGAGGAGGGCAGACTCCACCCCATTAGTCTGTATGAGGAGAGGATTGTTCTGAGCAGCAAGAAATTTCTCCTCCAGCTCCAGTTCAATCAAAACTCTCCTGTACCACTCGTCCATCCAGGCAGGACTATATTTTTCTAGGTCAGTTTCAAAATCAGGTGACGTAGGGGTAGGACGTGAAATAGGCTGAGATGTGGGCGGGGCCAAAGTAATGGGAGGCTGATCTTGACAATTAACAATATACTGAGGGTGACTAGAATCAATATAAATGTCCTGATACTGTGTGAAAGTATTATTACTGTCCAAGTTTTTGGAAAATGGCTGAGATATATCGTCCACAATAAAAAAATCTTCTGAAAAAATGTCATCAACAGAGGCCGGTGTTGCGTCACCGGTGGGCGTTCCCCAAATGACGTCATCGCTTGTGTCAGAAAAAGTGTCATGGCAGCTTAAGGAATGATTTGAAAAAAAACAAGCAGGATTACCGGTAATGACGGGTGAATCCTGGACGGGGTGAAACTTGCTGTGTCCATGGGGAGGAATAAGTGGTGCTGGAACATTACTGCCGCGCGGGGGACCTCTCCACTGGACCCCCCGCTTCTTCGGGGCAGCGCGAACGGCTTCGGAGGAGACTTCAGGCCCACAGTCGAGTCTTTCCTGCTCCCAAGCCACGAGCTCCAACCACAACCCTAAGTCGAAGGGTTCCTCCCGTGGTTTCGACGCGGAAAAACAACTTGATGCTCGGATCCTACTGTGAAGACTCTTCTTCGGCATGGTAATGCCGGTGTGGTTTTCCCGTGGATGCGTCGAAGCAGAACACAGCATAGGTAAGATAAAGGGTATTTAATAACAAAAGTCTATGAACAAAAATACTGGTGTAAAGAGAAAAAGTAAACAAAAGACGCTAGCGTGAAAGCTAGGATAAAACAAGGAAAACTAAAACTTGGTACGAGGACACAAAAGATTAAACAAAACATTTAGCATGAAAGCTAGACAATAAAGTGGCTTGGCGTGAGAGCTAGCGAGAAAATACATACGAATGATGAGAGTCGTCACTGATGCGCGTGGGCAAATTAGGATCCGAGAATGAGTGAACAGAAAAGGTGAGCTTAAATAGGAGGGTGATAATTATTAGCAGGTGTGCGGGGCGAGACTAGCAGGTGGACTGATGTGTAAACCATAGTGATGGATAAAAACAGGAAATAAACGGGTCAGACAGAGAATGAAAAAACAAACACGTGAAGATCTGAGCAGCAGATCGCAACACGACCCAACCTATACATTCCCCCAAATTTACTACAGAAGTTGTTTGCTTATTATTTTAATTCCCATGAAAAGGTTGACAATTTCCAGCAATAAGACATGATTTAAAAAAAAGAATGAACGCTGTTTTTGTGCGAACGAAATGTGAACTCAGCTCAATTAAAAATAACAGGCATGTGCAGTTAACACATTCTAAATCTTGCACAATTATGCTCACACACCTTAAAGCAAGCAAAATCCCATTTTCTAACAGCCAGAATGAACAGTCCATATATACTGTATAATCCACATATTGTGTAAATTAAATGATGCTTGCTAGTGAAAGCTATTTTAGTGTGCTAATTCAGCACTTGATATCTCAGCTTGTACTCACGGCTTATATGTACACAGCATGCAGATCCTATGTCGTATTTTCAAAGGCGTGTCTAATAAAAGGAAGCGGCTTGTTCTCGTCTTACAGCCTGAGCAATGGTACCTGTTAGCAGCTCGTGCAGCCCTGAGCAAAATGGTGGGAAGAAAGCACAACGGAGCCAGCGGAGAAGGCAGAGGCTGGAGATGGAGTCACTAATCAAGTCAGAACTGAAATTCGGCCAACTCTGCGACGCTTCAACCTGCAGTGACCTGAGGAGGACAAAGAGTAGATTATTTTATCGACTCTACCTTTGTGTTGGCCTTCCTAATGAAAATAAGTCGGGAGCGTCTCCGTCTTACTGACCCCTCCTCTACCTTATTACGTTGTTTTGCTCTTGAAATCTAATCGTTTAAACTCCAGTTTGGAGACCAAAAATCATTTGAGAAGGATTCTAGAAACATGGAAAACATACATAATAGTAGAATAACTCAAGTTACAATATTATTCTAATGTTTTGCCAATGATACGAATAGTACTACAATGCAGTAATTGTGTCATAATCTATATATTGGAAGAACACCATTTGTGAAACATCACATGAAAGCATGTCTAACTGAAAATATGCAAAGGTTGAATCGAGGCAACTGGACTTTCTCAATTCTAACATTTTAGGTGGGGAGTCTCCCTCTTTATGTCGCTGGTGGGTGCGTCCCCTGGAGGTTGTTTGCTGGTGAACGACCGTCCTGCATACCAATAGGTTGTTCGTTTCTTTGCTGGCAAAACAACTCACTACTGGCCGCTCTCGCCGTGGAATGAGACAATATTTGGGGGAGAGATGTCAGGACATTGTTGTGAGTTGACAATAGGCGATGGTGCAAAACTCTTCAAAGTAATGTCCCCTCGTTTTGGGATGCAAATGAACTAAAAAAGCAAACAATCCCCAAAAAATGTTATGTTATAATTTACACTTAAGTTTTGTGCAAAGGTACAGTACACAGCTCAGCGTTTAATTATAAAACAGTTCCAGTGGCGATTGCTCTAAGACTGCAAGGGAAGCTCAGCTTCTCCTAAAATGTAAAAAAAAAAAAAAAGTGATTAAAAATAAATTGTTGTGTGTACATGTTATTGACTAAATATGCGCTACAACACACTCTTTTGTTCAGAATCAGCTTCTTATCGCTGGTAACAGCGCAGCTTTAAACAGTGTAGATCAGGGGGTGTCAAACTCAAATACAGAGTGGGCCAAAATTTAAAACTGAACAAAGCCGCGGGCCAAGGTTGAACAAATGAACCTTTTAATAGGGACCCAAACAAGTTTTGCAATGAATATTGAACAAGCAAGGCTTGTATATATAGTGACATGCAAAATCGAGTTTCAAATAATAATAATAATAATTTAAAAATATCAATAATATATCAAATACAATTTAAATAAACTTTGAATGCCTCTTTTGTATTTTCAGCCTTCTAAAGCAAATATCAAAACAAACATTTTCCACAGGCTAATAATAAATTTGGAAATAAAATAACAATATGAATGAATCAAACATTCAAGCCTTGAAGTAGCAAGAGAAAGTGCATGAATAAAACGTTAATTATGGCTCAGTTTGCTACACTGATTTGCTTTAACACTGAATATGGAACAAGCAACGCTTATATAACTAAATAGTGCAAAATCTACTTTCACAAAACAAACGAAAAAACATCAATGGTATGTTAAATAAAATGTAAATAAAAATGTAATGCCTCTTCTATTTGCAGCCTTCTGAGGTAAATTTAAATTTTAACTTTTTCCACAGGCAGAAAATTTTGATAATAAAATAACAATGAAGTGGGCGGAGTTGAAGTGGAGGGAGGGTAGCGGGGGGTGTATATTTTAGCACCCCTAAGAGTTAGTGCTGCAAGGAGTTTTGGGTATTTGTTCTGTTGTGTTTATGTTGTGTTACGGTGCGGATGTTTTCCTGAAATGTGTTTGTCATTCTTGTTTGGTGTGGGTTCACAGTGTGGCGCATATTTGTAACAGTGTTAAAGTTGTTTATACGGCCACCCTCAGTGGGACCTGTATGGCTGTTGACCAAGTATGCCTTGCATTCACTTGTGTGCGTGTGCAAGCCACTTATATTATGTGACTTGGCCAGCACGCTGATTGTATGGAGGAAAAGCGGATGTGAAGACAGGTTGTAGAGAACACTAAAGGCAGTGCCTTTAAGGCAAGCCCCAAGTGTTGTTGTCCGGGTGGGAATCGGGAGAAATTCGGGAGAATGGTTGCCCCGGGAGATTTTCGGGAGGGGCACTGAACTTCGGGAGTCCCTCTGGAAAATTGGGAGGGTTGGCAAGTATGAGTATTACAGGTGAATGCGGTGTTACAGCAGCACCGCGGCTGTATAATACCGGCGGGCCAGCTCCAATGTTAATTTAGTACTGCCTCAAGGGCCAAATGAAATTACACAAAGGGTCAAATTTGGCCCGCGGGCCAGAGTTTGACACCCATGGTGTAGATGCTGGCCGTCCACAGAGTTCATACATTGCAGCGAAACAAGACGAGTCATTGGCAAAATGCTGGGCTTTGTCCCGCCCATCGTACGCTAAGCGTCTCTGGGGGTCTATGGGGCAGTGGGCTGGCCTCTGCTGCCCCGGACGCTCAACTTCTGTATGATGATTGGATGATCTGTCTAAGGCTGATTCCCTTTTTGATTGACAGCGAAATAAGCGAATCAGCGATCTTGTGTTGTAAACATACTTGCCAACCTTAAGAGCTCCGATTTTGGGAGGTGGGGGATGGGGACATGGTCGGGGTGGGGAGGAGGAGTGGTTGGGGGCGTGGTTTGGGCCAACTCGAGTATTTCATATCTATATATATATATATATATATGTATATATATATATATATATATATATATATATATATATATAGATATGAAATACTTGACTTTCAATGAATTCAAGCTACATATATATATATTTATTTTATTATATATATAAATAAAAGAAATAGTTTAATTTCACACGGCACCTATCAAATACACAGTAATAAAAACACAGTTGTTCAACTAACTGTACTGTGCTTGCTGGTTGCTAAAAAAAAGAACAACAACAACACTTACCTTTCACTATTTGAGTAACCTTTGTTCTGCCATTTGCGTACTGGCGAGAGTCTCTTGCCGTCAGGTGCCAAACACCACGTAAATCGTTGGCCAATCAAAAAGCAACCCCATAACGCTATAGCCAACATTCACCAGGAGATGGCAACAGACAACATAGATCACTCTATTATACACGGCGTCGCCATGGCTGTAACTTACCCGTTCTTCTGCTTCGTCTCCTTGTGTGTGCAGTTTTTTATTCAAATCCTTAGATGTTTTAATGTGATTAGACAGGCAAGCTGTTTATATAACAGGAAAGCGGACGTGAAAACAGGCTGTCCCCACTCGTGTCCGCATGGAGCTGGAGGGGGCGTGAATTTCGGGGAGATTTTCGGGAGAAAATTTTTCCGGGAGGTTTTCGGGAGAGGCGCTGAATTTCGGGAGTCTCCCGGAAAACCCGGGAGGGTTGGCAAGTATGGTTGTAAACTTCTGTGAGAGCATTTTTCAACATTCATTCTGTTGTTCTGAGCTGAACCAGAGACTTTCCACAGCCTCTTAGCGACATTCTCTGTGTTTAAAACAACTAGCGACATTTTTATTTATTGTTTTATATTTCTGGTGTTTTTTGGGTTTGGAGACTGACTAATTTCATTTTGCAGTTTATGTCCATACTGAGCAGTGGGTGCTTCTGAGTCCCTCCACCGTCTTAAAGCACTCACAGGCGGATACACGTCGGGCTAGCCTGGCGCCAGTCCTAGCTCGTGAGCTAGCTAGGTAGCAAGCTGCACTTAAAGGCAGATAATTTTAATGTTTTTTTAATTTATTTTATTCAACAATAAACATACATTTATAATGCACACAGGTGTACAAACTATTGTCATTAGTGGCAACGATTGGAGCTACATCTGCAGTTGTAGAGAAAAGCTCCTGTTTAAAGCGGCTCAATCCAAAGACATGCACCTGGGGATAGGTTGATTGGCAACACTAAATTAGCCCTAGTGTGTGAATGTGAGTGTGAATGTTGTCTGTCTATCTGTGTTGGCCCTGCGATGAGGTGGCAACTTGTCCAGGGTGTACACCACCTTCCGCCCGAATGCAGCTGAGATAGGTTCAAGCACCCTCTGCGACTCCGAAATTGACAAGCAGTATAAAATGGATGGATGGAAGTCTTACACCCGCAACACCATGGCCCAAGGCCATTCAAGCAGCTTAGCTCTGCTGGCCATTGAGAGGACAATTGTCAAATCCCTGGAAAAGACGCCTTCTTGGTACGACAGGGTCACAGATCACTTTCCTAAAAAGGAACGTAGGGTACAAATTACGAATAAATAAACCAACACATTTTATGATGTAGGCCGAAATTGAGCTTCCCCTCCTTGAGACACCAGCATCTGCCACTGTACAGTTCTGTACGAAAATGGAGAAGGAAAATTTAAAGCAGCAGTCACGTGTTGTTTGTGTAATGTCCTACAACACTGATTCTCTAACTGTGATAATAATATGTGGCCCTAATATTAGACACATTTATATATATTAAACATGTCACAGTGGCGCATGGTTAGGGTTGTTGGCGTGATCCCAGAATGAAGGGAATGTAGGCAGTGTGCAAGCAGAAAGTCACTTCCTTAGGTACTAAGCAGAGTATCAAAAACAAAGAGGACTGGCGTGGGATGAGCAGTCAACTGTAAAATTGCAAAAGATATCAAAAAGCAGTAGAAGAACTGCAACACGTGAATTAAGGTGCACCAGTACCACCATAGTAGCAAACAAGAACAAGGTGTGGTAATCAGCGCAGGAAGTAGAAAAAACGAGGTGGAAAGAGCGCTGACACATAAACAAACACAAAAAACAAGGAAATAAAATGCTAAGTGTAATTGCAGGTCATGGCAAAATGATTTCTTATAAAAAAACTAAGATTCGCTGAAATATAATTCAAATAAATGTTTACTTGCTAAAAATAATATTGTTTTCCTCACCTCTTACTTTAACAAGTCAATTACCTGGAAGTACTGTATAAGGCACATATTTCAGAATAAGGGTTGTACTTGGTGTTAAAAGCTTGTAAACTGTTCTATAATGTTCCAGAAAAAAATCCAAATAACAATGGTTCTTTTAATAGGCATTGATGACAAAATATGGAGAAAATCACTGGAATTAACCTTGTATCAAAACCTCTCCATTTTGTACTTGGTATTGGACAGCCATGGTATCAGTAACACCTTTTTTGATACATTAGCAAAAGACAAAATGATACAAAACATCACATTATTGATATCATGTGTGTTTCCCTGCAAATGCATCATATTTATTACTACATATAAAGAATATCACAGGTCAGCAGCCTGTTTTAAGGCACATATTGTAAATCATGACTTTAATGCAATTATACATAATTCACAAGCTGTTTATTGCTTTCAAAATTGTCAAACGTAAAAAAGAAAGAAGCTTGAGTTTATGGATGCCTGACATTTGCCCATTAAATAGTCACACAGGTCATTACTCCCAGGATAGCTTTTTGTCCCTAGAAGCTCCATAGTGTGCTTCACCATCACTAGGGGTTTTATGACGGAGTTGGATTTATTTTCAAGCAGTAGAGCCGTAGAGTCACGCTACATTTGCATGAAGTCTTTACAGCATGTTTTAGATGTTATATTTTGCTTTAATTACTTTAATTAAGCATTGATGCATTTCTGTATATTTATGTACCAATATTGTTGTTTTACCAAATTATTTTAGTCCCGAGAGTTTTTTGCTCCCTTAAATCAAATGTCAGACATATCTAATACATCTTCCTCTTGCAGTCACAGAAGCGTTTGTAAAGTTCAGGATGAGGTTGGATTTCAATACGGTTAAGGTGACTTTGAGTTAAACAATATGAGGCATATTTAGTGAAGCGTGTGGCTGCAACAATATCTTATTTGCCAGCTAATCACTGAAAACAATGGCCTGCTGTCATGTCAGTGTCCTTGTGTCTGCATCCACTTAGTCCTTTTCTGTCTTTTCCCTTTATCTTTGCTGGAGCAAGTTCAGCTTGAGTGCGGACTATAATCTCCTACCTTGGGCAACATTGTGATCGCCTTAGTGCTTGACATCTTTTTCCAGCTTTCATAGACAAACGCTCAAGCTTACAAGCTCTTTTACCTCTAGTAACCCAGTCGCACTTTTTATTCTTCTTCAAACTTCTATCAAACACGACTCAAGCTTTTATCCAAGCCCCGACCCCCAGCAAAGAATACTATATGCAAAACATTTGAGGAGATGAGACTGTATATTTTTCATATCTGTTGCCCTCAAGCAGACAAGATACTAGCAGAACCAGTGGGCCATAGACTCAAATACTGCTTCAGACAAAAAAAATACATGCAATCAGGAGAAGCGATGGGAATAAAGAAAACAGTTAATTGGGAATCATCTCCCAGTTTTGTTAACAACTACCTTATTGATTCCTCTGGGCATGATGTCAATATCAACACAAAAAGATGAAAACCTTAATAGAAACATTTAAAGACCTACTGAAACCCACTACTACCCACCATGAAGTCTGATAGTTTATATATCAATGATGAAATATTAACATTGCAACACATGCCAATACGGCCTTTTAAGTTGACTAAATTGCAATTTTAAATTTCCCAGGAGTTTCTTGTTGAAAACGTCGCGTAATGATGACGTGTAGGTGTGACGTCACGGACTGTAGAGGAAATATTAGCGCTGCGCACACACACAGCTAAAAGTCGACTGCTTTAACCGCATAATTACACAGTATTTTGGACATCTGTGTTGCTGATTCTTTTGCAATTTGTTCAATTAATAATGGAGAAGTCAAAGTAGAAAGATGGAGTTAGGAAGCTTTGGCCTTTAGCCACACAAACACACGGTGATTCCTTGTTTAAAATTCCCGGAGGTGAAGCTTTCCTATGGATCAGAGCGGTCAAGCGAACATGGATCCCGACCAAATGTGAACCAGCAGTTGTCGGTGAGAAAATTGTGGTAAAAAGTCGCCACTTACCGGAGATCAGCTGACCTTGTGCCGTCCATACAGCCGTTGTCGACTTTCATCAGACACTGGCCTCAAGATACCTGTGGACACACCCTTCCGACTATCAGGTACTATTAAACTTACTAAAACACTAGCAACACAATAGAAAGATAAGGGTTTTTCCAGAATTATCCTAGTAAATTTGTCTAAAAACATCTGAATCCGTCCCAATACAATCACGTTTTTTTTAACTTATTTATTTATTTATTTTCTAGTCAGTCGCTATCAATATCCTCAAACACAAATATTTCATCCTCACTCAAATTAATGGGGAAATTGTCGTTTTCTCGGTCCGAATAGCTCTTTTTGTTGGAGGCTCCCATTAAAAACAATGTGTGGATGTGAGGAGCCCTCCACGGGTGACGTCATCGTCTCCGACTTCCAGTAAAGGCAGGGCTTTTCTATTAGCGACCAAAAGTTGCGAACTTTTTCATCGATGTTCTCTACTAAATCCTTTCAGCAAAAATATGGCAATATCGCGAAATGATCAAATACGACACATAGAATGGACCTGCTATCCACGTTTAAATAAGAAAATCTCATTTCAATACGCCTTTAAGTCCTATCTAAAAACTCATTTGTATACTCTAGCCTTTCAATAGACATTTGTTTTCCAACCATTGGAATGCGGAAAGTAAATGTCAAAAACAGTGCTGAAATAAGGAAGTCGATATTTAATTAATTAAAAAATAATCAAAAATCACAGTGATGAAACAATTTGAGTGCATCACTGCAAGTTTGTACCATACTGAAGCAGGAGGAGATTAA
Source organism: Nerophis ophidion (assembly GCF_033978795.1). NCBI lineage: Eukaryota > Metazoa > Chordata > Actinopteri > Syngnathiformes > Syngnathidae > Nerophis > Nerophis ophidion. Next base: position 36,452,887 of record NC_084612.1, read on the forward strand.
CACCAGCCAATGATGTGGAAATAATATCTAACTGATGAACAGTTATCCATGAAAATACAGAGAAGCTGCTGATAGTGTGTTTGACAAAGAAGCAGTTGGATGGAGACACTGTAGATGTCCACTATCCAAGGTAAATATACATTATTATTACGTTGCTTTATAAAATATTGTAGCCGTTTGTAGTACATTTTGTAGTATTGTTTTATACAACATTACAAAGTTATTACAAAGTGTGTTTTTCTTCTCAAAAGGCATGTTATGTTTTAAAATGGTGGTTTGAGGGCCCAGCTCCGATTAAATTGATTTTAATTCAGTATGTATGTAGACATACAAATATGCACATCCATTACTCCCTTCTCAGCAATGGTTATCTGATATCTGCTGATTCTATTTGCCATGTTGAATCAGTGCACATAACATTTGAAGCACAACACATCATTAGCACTTAGGTCACTGACCTCAAAATACACTAATGGTGGAAGGGATTCCTAATGCAATACGTCAAATTAGTTTCCTTATTGCAAATGTGCGGTAAGCCCATAATAAGAGTTGGAGGTTAATGTTTTTTTTCTCAACAGTTTCAAGGTAGATGGAAACAAGGACTAAGAAGCTATAAAACCAGGTAAGGAGGTGAAGATGATGTCACGAATCATATCATGTAACCTCGTCCTAGAGTCTGTCTCCCAAGGTACGGACTTGCTTATCAAAACAATCAGCTTCTCTTTAACACAACAATTGTATTGCTTCACATCTAGTAACTGTCGGGAAAGGTTGGTGAAACACCCCAAAATGCAAAGATGGCAGGCTTGGTGCAGGAAAACAAATTTAATGTCCAAAATTCAGAAAAAACACAAACCAGGAACAGGCAAACTGGAAACGAGGAACAAAAAGACAGCAAACTGCAAAGACCTATCAGCATACAGGATATAGCAAACAGTCCACAGCTTACAGCTACAATACTCCAGCACTGACTAGAGGTCAAGGCAGGTCTAAATAGTGGCCTGATTGCAATTGCCACCAGGTGTGCCAGACTGCCACTCAGGGAAAGGTGAGGGAAAACAGCACTCAGGGAGACAAGCAGGAAACTAAACCAAAATAAGAGCGCTGACAGGAAATAAAACACAAACAGAGGAAAAACTAAAACATAACCAAACTGTCAGTGACAAGCCTGACAGTAGACCCCCTTCCGATAACAGATACCAGACGTTCCAGAAAAACAAAAAACTCCAAAGTCACGGGAGGGCGGAGGGAGGACAAGGTGGGCTGCCAGGCCAACTGTCCCCGCAACCAGCGGGGAAGATTCAGGTGGCGACGACGAGTTGTACGGCGCGGCAATTGGCGAGGTGGTCGCTCATTGGAACGGCCACAACCGTGGCCGACGAGAGGGCCGCATGCCAGCGCCTAATGACCGCCCACGCGTCAGGCTAGCTAGAGGTCGTGGAGGCGGCGATGCCGGAGACACTGGCGAAGACGTGGGACGGCCCGCCGTTGACGGAGCTGGCGACACCAAGGTACGGCCCGCCAGGGAAGGGGAGGCTGATGTCGTCGTTGTGGGCAGAGCCAGAGACGAGGAAGACGATATCGGTGTGGGCGGAGCCAGAGACGAGGAAGACCATGTCGGCGTGGGCGGAGCCAGAGACGAGGAAGACCATGTCGTCAGCGTGGGCGGAGCCAGAGACAAGTAAGACGATGTAGTTGGCGTAGGCGGAGCCAGAGACGAGGAAGACGATGTCGTCGGCGTGGGTGGAGTAAGAGATGAGGAAGACAATGTTGTCGGCGTGTGTGGCGCCAGAGACGAGGAAGACGAAGTCATCGGCGTGGGCGGAGCCAGAGACGAGGAAGACGTTGTCGTCGGCAGAGCCAGAGACGAGGAAGACGATGTCGCCGGCGTGGGCGGAATCACAGGAGCAGGCGGCTCGTCTGCCGGCATGGGCGAAGTCACAGGAGCAGGTGGATCGTCTGCTGGCTAGGGCGGAGTCACAGGCGCAAGCAGCTCATCTGCCGGCGTGGGAGGGCCCACAGGAGTTGATGGCGCTGTCTGCCGGCCCACCGAAGAGGATGGCACCGCCTGCTGGCCCACCGAAGAGGATGGCGCCGTCTGTTGCAGATCCACTGGGGTAAGAAGTAGCTGTGCCTACCCAGCTGCGCAGCTACTCATAGCCCCCCTCGCAAGGGACGGATCCAAGACGTCCCCCGAGAAGCCAACACAGGACAGGGATGGGTGGAAGGGATCACAAAAAGAGGCAAAACATGTCTTCGAGTCGGCCCTCAATGTTAAAATATGGTTAAGTCTCTCTGCCATTTAAATCTCTGCGAGGTTCGTATTTGGCTGGAGTATTGTGTCAGGAAAGGTTGGTGACGAACCCCAAGATGCTGCGATGGCAGGCTTGGTGCATTAAAACATAATTTAATGTCCAAAATTCAGGAAAAACACAAACCAGGAACAGGCAAGTTGGAAACAGGGAACAGGAAAAGAGTAACTTGAAAACATCAAGCTGGAAACAGCTATCAGCATACAGTATGCAGCAAACAGTCCACAGCTTAGAGGTAGTAGCTTACAGCTACAATACTCCAACACTGACTGGAGGACGAGGCAGGTCTAAATAGTGGCTCAGAGACAGGTGAGGGAAAAGAGCGCTGTGGGAGACAAGCAGGAAACTAAACCAAAATAAGAGCGCTGACAGGAAATAAAACACAAACAGAGGAAAAACTAAAACATAACCAAACTGTAGTGACAAGCCTGACAGTAACATGTTTCACAAATGTGGGATTTATGGCTTCGCCAATAAACTGGATTGCACTAGATTTTTAAGTAGAAGAGGAACTGAAGCTTTTCTATGTCCTTTTCGCCACCTTGAATTTGCTTAGTTTCATCATGTGCAGTAATAAAAGCGCTTCATTTTTTCTGGTGATTGAGTATGGTTAAAAGGGACCCAAACAGGTCCTGTCTTTGATCCTGTTGAGGTACTAATGAAGGGAAATATAAATAAAGAAGTTCAGGCACAGTGAAGGCAAAGTGTCCACATTAGCATGTATTATTTGACTTAGTAGAACAAAGAAAAATATTATATTTAATTTAATGTTATTATGAGACCATTAAAATTTCCTGGTAATTCAATGTAATCTAAATGAATATCCTTTAGTATGTTGCAAAAAGCCACGTTCAATATTACTATTACATAAATGATCTTTGGAGTGCACACAGTGACTACTACACAGACTACAGAAGATACATTTACAATATTTCTATTATATTAAAATAATTTGAATATCAACGACATAAGAGGATTTTACTGAAAACAAAGAAAATACTTTGAGAAGCTCTCTTTTCCATATAAATTAATTGAATTGTCGAGCATGAATTAAATTAAAATGATCCCTTTTCTTAAGAGGAATTTCCTTTTATCTTTTCAGCACCCCACCCACTGAGAGTTCAGAATAAAGGGTCAGCTTCAGGGGGAGGAGGCCATGGGTGTGGAGGAGAATGATGTCAATTAAAGTTGTATTATTAAAGTCTTGTCTGGAATTTAAATCACTTACTGTGGACGCGGTCTTATCATCCTATTAGAATATTAAACATTTGTCAGTGTTGTCAAGATTGACTATACTTTTGTCGTGTGCGGTTTGTTGATTAATGGTAGCTGTCTCCCAAGCTTGAAAACCTTCAATGGCAGTGTCTTCATCTCTCAGACCTTGCAGCAGTGATTACAGGATAACCTTTCTCACACGGTAATTAATCAGACTAAACTTGGCAGTGGCCTCAATGACAACAGAGCTAAGAGAATCACAAGTAACGTACCTCAATAGCTTTGCAAAACATACCACAAAAGGCAATCAATACCTACCTACACATGGTAAATTGTTCATGGGTTATTTTTCCATAAAGCAAAGGACTGGTGGCTGGACTTCTCCTTTTACCATTATTCTTGTTATGTATATAATTTCAACACATCAACAAATGTCAGTCCTAAATAAAGTAATACATAAAAACAGAAGCACTATTTTAACACTATTCAAAAATATGACATTATCTCTCGTGACAGTTGTTGTTGTTTTTGGTATTTTTGGCAAAAATTCTGTCTGAGCACTGGCTCCCTCACCTGTCCCTGATTTGCAATCAGGAAAAACTTTCTTTAAAGGTGTTTCAACAAAGTGCGGCCGAGCTTTGCCTATGTTTGCTGAATTTATTTCACCCCAACCAAATTTGCTTCACCATCACCAAGGCTGCAAAGGAAATAGTCAGCTACTTGAGCTGCCCGCCTTGCATGGGAGAACCGCCCTACCCACGCTTGCTTACGAAGCTTCCAGGAGGCAAAGCAGAAGTGCAAGCAAAGACTCCAAGAAATGCAGAACCTCTGGTGGCAAGACACAACAAATGAGATTGAGTCCTACGTACTTTGATAGCAGAGACCTCCAACGCTTTAAACAAAGGAAATCTTTGGCCTTCGTCACGGAGGTACCAACATCGTCCAGTCTGCCGAAGGGGCAACCACACTTAGAAGATCAAGTAATTCTCCAACAGTAGAAAGAACACTTTAATACTCTCCTGAATCTCTAACCTACAGTAGCTGAGACCGGCTTTGTAAGGACCCCAACACCTTGTCAGGCATTGGATGTCAATCCCTCCCTTTTACATCAAGTTTCAGAAGGCGTTAAGCTGCATGAAGGCAAGAAAGACTCCAGGACCCAAAAACAACCTCTTAGAACTCATCGTTCATGGGGGCTTGGCCTTGAAGACAGGGTATTTAGTAAGTATTGTGCGCATGTGGAGGAAGAAAGTTGTATCTGAGGACCTGAAGGATGCCACAATCAGCACCATCCTTAAGAAGTGGGATCACTCCTTATGCGAAAACTACATCACCGGAAATATTTTTTCACAGGTACTGCTCGACAGGCTATTGCCAAACAAGTTCTGTCGGAATCACAGTGAGGCTTCCAGCCATCTCTTGGCACCACCGTCATGATTCTCTGTGCTGGCCTGCTTCAGGTATAGTCTTGTGAGCACATTTTCATCTTTTGGAACCTAGAAAAGACTTTTGAGACGTTTCGGCTCCTCTGAATTTTTCACAAATTTTGTACAAGCTGTTAACTACGTGATGACTGGCCATGTCATGGTCAAGAAAGCCATTTCTGACTCCTTCCCCATTATCACTGTCCTGAAGCATGACTGTGTTTTGGCCCCCACCTTCTTTTCCCTCAACCTTTGGGCTATGATTTATGCGCTTCCTGACATGGCCTGTGGCATCCAACTTCGCTGCCGAATGGATGGAGGCCGTTTTAACACTGGTTGTCTTCGCACGTGCCAACTCACCACCTTGGTTACAGTGCGGGAGCTGCAATATGCGTACGAGAACACATCCCAGGTGTACACAGTTGCCATCACTATCAATCTCTTTTATAGCGCATACTTCTGCTTCAGTCTCAATGCCAACATTGCAAAGACTAAGATCCCTGCGCAGGGATCCCCGGGCCATCCTCCTACAGACACCAGCGATGTACGACTTTGTGAAAATGCCCTACCTGGGAAGATACCTCTCCAGCTATTGCACTGTGCAGAAGGATATCGACAGCAGAATTCGCACCTGTTGACCTTGAGACTACCGGAGTCTCAAGGCCAACACGGAGAGACTCAGGAGGAGCTTCTATCCCCAAGCCATCAGACTGCTCAACTGCACCGCAGATCAACACTCATCACAATTGCACAAAACCGCACACACAAGAATCCCTTTACTTACAACTGTAATTACCGGACCACAATACTCTTCATTCAATGACTGTAAATAATGTAAAAAAATAATGTAAAAATACTTTACTTACCACTGTAATTACTGGACTACAATACTCTTAATTTAATAATTGTAAATAATGTAAAATAATGTAAAAACAAGAGTAGGAAGAAGTCATACTGTTCTATTACCTTGTTCATAGTACTATTACTACTCAACTGCCAAAGAACTGTAGACACCTTCATATTTGTTGCTTCCTTTAATGTATGGCATTGATATTGCACTGGTACTGTATTTGACTACTGTACTTCTACTTGTAATAATACTTCTGCCATAACTACTGTGACTTATTGAGCAACTTAATTGTCTTGTAAGTAATGTACATCAGAGCTATTACATTTTTTATATATATTTTTTTTGTATTTAGTGTATTAGATTCTGCAACTAGTGTTGGATCCCACTGTACGCAATATCTGAAGAGCATGGAAAAAAGCATTTCACTGTGGTGTATTCTGCATGTGACAAATAAACTTGAACCTTGAACCTTGAACCTTGAACTAGAATCATCTCTGCAGTGCGGGACCGACAAGGTTTTGGGCGTATAATGCCGTAAGTAAAACATGAAGTGTGTTTGTAGTATATGAGAGGAATAGTTTTTTTGGACATTTCCTGAAAAAATCATCAAAATCTATCCAAAACATTTCAGTAATATTTATGACAAATACAAAGCGAGCCACTTTTGTCTCATGCGTTTCCAAGGCGAGAAAGAGCCAGTTGGTCACGTCGCACCGCACGGAGGGAAATTGCCCAAAAAACCTGTACAGTACAAAGCTACTTGCTAAATCCTCAATCCTACGCTTGTGTCTCTCTATGTCGCAAGGTGGCTGGAGCCTGTTCTACTCAACTGCACTCTTGCGGAAGACACATACGCCCTGGACAAGTCATCACGGTATAAACGGTCACCCAGAAAAGATATTTAAAGCCAGCTAAGCTACACATCTGTTTGTGAGATATTTAAATCATTCAAAGTTAAATTGTCAGTTAACTCTTCTGGGAAACAGCATTTTTCAAACTGATATTAACATGTCCGCTTTGTAGGACACTCCTTCCAAAAAAAGTAGATGTTGAAGGCCAAACATTATTGTTTTACACTGGATGTTTACATTGTCAATTCAAAGACATTCAACTGCAATTTTTTTTTTAATAATTTGCTTGGATCATTTAATGCCCTGCATAATTTTTTGCATTTAAAAATACATATTTGTAGAATGATTAGAACATTTTAGCATTATGTTTTGTGTTGAATTTCAATAAACATTCCTGGCCCTTACTTTGTCACAGGGTGGTGACGAACTCCAAGATGCAGAGGAGGCAGGTTTGGTGCAGGAAAACATAATTTAATGTCCAAAAATTAAGAAAAAACACAAACCAGGAACTAGGAGACAGGAAGACTGGAAACCAGCAAACAGGAACCAGCAAACAGGAACTAGGAACAAAAAGACAGCACGCTGCAAACAGCCACAGGATACAGGTACAGCTTCAGTGACAGGTAGTAACGACAAAGACAAGTCATAATGAAAATACTCCAGCCCTGATTGGACGACAAAGCAGGTTTAAATAGCAGCCGGCCGATTAACACCAGGTGCGGCCAGGTGCCAATCAGCCGCAGCTGAGGGGAAAGAGCGCTCAGGGAGAAAAGCAGGAAATAACCAAAATAAGAGCGCTGACAGGAAATAAAGACAGAGGAAAAAACAAAACATAACTAAACTGTCAGTGACAAACCTGACATACTTAAAAACCACCTGCATTTTAAGTCTTTTTTGGGACATGTACCACAATAATATCGTATTGTGCCCTTAACACTGTGATAATATCAAACAGCAAGATTTGGACATTGTTCCATCCGTATTTTATTCACTAGGTACATTTACAGGAAATATCATTATGACAAATACTATCCCTGGTGTAGGACAACAACTATCAGATGTGAATTCTGTGCATTTTTCATGCAATTTGAAGGTCCTTTTTGCAAACAATTACAGTCCAACACCTCCTAATTACAGTGTTTAGTCTTCTTCTGTGATTTAACAATAAATTAAATCTGCGCAATCCTGGAAAGACATGGGTCCTTTCTGTTGTCTGTTGTTTTATGAGCATGTACTCTGTGCTTTTACTGAATTGCACACAGGGAACTATGATTGGACTACACATACTTTGTGGTGTAAACAAAACCTGATTAGGCTGATTCTTCCAGATAAACTGTGCCAAGCTGAACTGAGTTATACACAAATGTTGAGGTAGCTCTTATTCAAATGTCAGCGTGGAACTTCTTCATGACCACACTTTGTGTCTCTAGGATGTTCTGGGCTTTTATTCAGCCGTCATTTCTCAGTAGCCAACTGCTTTTCGCTGCAAAGTGAAAAAATTCCCCGGAGCAGCTCACTTGTCACCTCCTGCATGTACATCACAGTGTAGTACCAAGTGCTCTTTTTTTAATTGCCCCCTCACTGTTAGTTTCTTTTTTAGCACAGAAACAATTGTACTATTATTTCTGTCATCACATTTTAGTTGTATTCATCTTGATAGTCTGTTCGCAATCAGGTGCAGTCAACCACATAACCTAATATATTTGTATATATATATCCATCCAGCCATCCATTTTGTACCACTTGTCCCTTTCGCTGGAGCCTCAGCTGGTTTCGGGGTACAACCTGGACAGGTCGCCAACTCATAATGGTACAAAATACAAAATAATTATTACATATACTAAATATGTCAGATAATAAAGTATTAATAATATTAATATAATTATAATAATAACAATAACAATATTCAACTTGAAACTGAGGCGCACAATTAATAACAAAAATACATATTGCACATATTTTAAATAATCGTCAAAACCCATCCATCCATCCATTTTCTACCGCTTGTCCCTTTCGGGGTTGCGGGGATACTGGAGCCTGTCTCAACTGCATTCGAGTGGTAGGCGGGGTACACCCTGGACAAGTCGCCACCTCATCGCAGGGCCAACACAGATAGACAGACAACATTCACGCTCACATTCACACACTAGGGACAATTTAGTGTTGCCAATCAACCTATCCCCAGGTGCATGTCTTTGGAGGTGGGAGGAAGCCGGAGTACCCGGAGTGAACCAAATAATATTGTGATATATATCGTTATCGCAGAAGGCTGCATTCTCTATTGCGATATACATTTCAGGCCATATTGCCAATCCCTATCAGGAGGGAACCCACGCATTCACGGAGTGTACATACAAACTCCACAAAGAAAGATCCCGAGCCCGGGATCAAATCCAGGACCTTCGTATTGTGAGGCACACGCACTAACCCATGTTCTCCAGCCTAAATGTGGCGGTCGACTGGGGTTATGCCAGCTGTAATCTGTAATATTTCTACCTGAATAAATGCATCTGATATTCTGTAAGTTACATGTGGTAGAGGTTAATGGTCTTCATATTGCTGCATGAAAATGTTTTGACCTTCTCTATTAATACAATATAATATTGAGTGTGTTAATAATTCTGTAATTGAGGACTCGACCAGAACATGATATAAAATGTACACGATATTTCAGCCAGGCAGAATACCTTTTCCACTCCACCCACCCCACCTAACCTCATATTACTTAACTGATGTACTATCTTTTCTTCAGGTGCAAATACCACAGAACAACATTACAAAATATCTTTGACAAAGCCCGATCGTAAGACATTTTTATTTTGTTAATGTTAGGGTTTCCCCTAAATTGCCAAAATATATGTGTCCTAGGGGGTGTGGTCAATAAACGTCATCACATGATTTGCTATGACGCATATATTCTTTAAAAAGGCAAACAAATGGGAATGTACATTTAAAACAAATCTGTTATTATTAATAACAGTATAAACATATACATTTTTCTTACATAGTATAATTTTTCTTCTATTTTTAAATTGTTGCTGCTTATTGTACAATGTACTTTGTTAAAAACTATTATCATTATATATTTTTTTTGAGATTTCTCCAATCCTTTTAGTCACTCTTTCTTTAATAAAAAGGACTGGCTAGTAATCCAGCATCTTTTTATGGTGTTATTGGCCACTGTGCCATGTCTGTGACGAAAAGCAAGCCTGACATAACACTTGTTTCGAGTTGCTGGGAGCCTTTTTCTCATTAAAAGCCGACAGTGTCATCCTTAATTGTAAAGATCGCTGTCCACGGGTATATTTAGAATATATATTAAAGTACGTCCACAGCACGGACACGCTGCCTCTGCTTCAGACAACCCTATGCGTATAGCTTACGCCATCACAATATCGGTTTTGGGAGTACTGTTAGGTAATAAAAGTACGTCTAGTTCCATCCAAATTTTCGGTGCATCATTAGTCAATAGTGTGCAAACAATTATAGCTATTCATACTGTAGCTACCTGCTGGTGTTAATGTGAATGCTAATGTGTTATGATCGTATTTTTTCCCACGGTCTGTAAACACATCGTGTCGGCGGAGAAGTGTTGTGTGTTTAGTAGTGAAGCATGGAGGCGGATGTGTGTGCACAGATGAAATACTTGTTAGAATTGGGCCCGCTGTTGTTATAAAATTGGCAATAAATCCTAATTAGAAAGTCAGAATTAGTTTGTTTTCTTCTGGATGCTACAATACATTGTATTACTTTTTTTGTTGGGTGTGGCGGCTATTATAAAGGAAAATCCCTAAATTTACTTGAACCGGTTGTATAGCGTAGCGCTTTTATTTTGAAGCCGGAAAAGTGTGTGATGGTTTTGAGAAAGTGTCTCGACATCTTTAAATGTCGGAGCGACTGTTAAAAGTCTCCTTTCGACATCCTGTAGACCGTCTTTTATTTCTGTGAGCTTTTAGGTCATCCTACTAAATCAGTCACAGTAACAATCTAAATGTTATGTTATCACTGCACCTTAACCGTAATCTGAAGTGAAGCACCACCCACCTCTTTCAAGGTGCGCAGCAGGTGTTTGTTGCAGGGATGTCGCCTCTACTCATGGTGTAAAATAGTCCTTTCTTGTCGGGAAAAACATTTGCAATGGTTTTGAACCTGATATTTCCATAAGTTGACTTTCCTTTGTCCATTTCTGCCTGCTTGTGGCTCATCAGTAGCAAGTGAACAGCAGCCAAATTCCTCCACGCCCCGAACGTGAAAAAGAAAGTATTTGCATTAATTGCCCAATAAAAAAATATGTGCCGTCATTGAAATTTATAGTTAACACTTCATTATTGTCTCAAAGGGCTGCACAAGCCACAACAACATCAGATACCACATTAGGGCAAGAAAAAATTCAACCCAATGAGATGAAAAATACATATAGATACATATATACACATACTACATATCCATCATGTGACACATTATCACCCAAAAACAGTATTTAATATCCTATCATCTGGCATAAACTCCAGCCCCGCTCCCCTGAATGAGTACTGTTTTGTGTTTTGGGAATAATACTCGGTGTTGTGTTTCCAACTTTCAAACACTATAGTATCCATTTCCATCCATTTTCTACCGCTTATTCCCTTTCGGGGTCGCGGGGGGCGCTGGCGCCTATCTCAGCTACAATCGAGCGGAAGGCGGGGTACACCCTGGACAAGTCGCCACCTCATCGCAGGTATGTCCTTTGTTATTGTTTTCCATTTGGAACCGAAGCAACACAATTGCATTGCTAATTAATACATCACAATAATTCACTTGGTAAAACAAATTCATCTATGATTGGCAGTGTAAAGCGCAAATGTGAAATGTGTTAAAGGGGAACATTATCACCAGACCTATGTAAGCGTCAATATATACCTTGATGTTGCAGAAAAAGGACCATATATTTTTTTAACCGATTTCCTAACTCTAAATGGGTGAATTTTGGCGAATTAAACGCCTTTCTATTATTCGCACTCGGAGCGATGGCGTCACAACGTGACGTCACATAGGTAGTCAATCCGCCATTTTCTCAAACACTTTACAAACACCAAGTCAAATCAGCTCTGTTATTTTCCCTTTTTTCGACTGTTTTCCGTACCTTGGAGACATCACGATCAGGGACGGATTCAAGTTGACTTACGTGAAGTGTGCATCGATTAGCACGGCATGCTAATTGATGCTAACATGCTATTTAGACTAGCTGTATGTACATTTGTAGCTATATTTGCATCCAGCCTTTCTCTCCACCCACATTTAATGCCAAACAAACACTTACCAATCGACTGATTTAAGTTGCTCCAGTGTCACAAGATTCAAAAGTCCCGATCGTTTAGTCTGCACATTTTACCGGCGGTGCTAAGGCAGACATGGCACAGAGATGTATGGATATCCTGCGGATGCATTTCCAACGATAAAGTCAACAAAATCACAAAGGTGAGTTTTGTAGATGTGTTTGACTTATCAGCTAATCAGACATATTTGGTCAAGGCATGACTGCCAGCTAATCGATGTTAAAATGCTATTTAGGCTAGTTGTATGTACATTTGTAGCTGTATTTGCATTCAGCCTTTCCTTCCACCCACATTTAATGACAAACAAACACTTACCAATCGACGGATTTAAGTTGCTCCTGCACATTTTACAGGCAATGCTAAGGCAGACATGGCACAGAGATGTATGGATACCCTGCCACACTCAATCGTTGGTTAGAAGGTGATCGCCGAATAGCGTCAATAGCTACAGTTTCTTCTTCAATTTCGTTTTCGCTATCTGCCTCCATACTCCAACCATACATGCGTAATCTGTTGAATCGCTTAAACCGCTGAAATCCGAGTCTGAATCCGAGCTAATGTTGCTATATCCGCCATGTTGTTTGTATTGGCATCACTGGATGACGTCACATGAAAATGGACGATGGCTTCACAGATAGCGAAAATCAGGCACTTTAAAGCCTTTTTTCGGGATAATCCATGGTGGATAAAATTTTGAAAAAAACTTCGAAAAATAAAATAAGCCACTGGGAACTGATTTTTATTGGTTTTAACCCTTCTGAAATTGTGATAATGTTCCCCTTTAAAGTCCCCTGTGCAAGGGTAAAACACTTGTTTACTTAAATGTATTTCATTATATACAGTAAATATAAAAACACATGGGGACGGCGTGGCGCAGTGGCAGAGTGGCCGTGCGCAACCCGAAGGTCCCTGGTTCAATCCCCACCTAGTACCAACCTCGTTACGCCCGTTGTGTCCTGAGCAAGACACTTCACCCTTGCTCCTGATGGGTGCTGGTTAGCGCCTTGCATGGCAGCTCCCTCCATCAGTGTGTGAATGTGTGTGTGAATGGGGTAAATGTGGAAGTAGTGTCAAAGCGCTTTGAGTACCTTGAAGGTAGAAAAGCGCTATACAAGTACAACCCATTTATCATTTATTTATATGCAGCATTTACCAAATGAGAGCCACAATGAGGCAGTAAATAAATGATTTTTCACATATTACTTTCAATAACACAAAAAAGTAAATCACATTAGTGTTACGTGCGACTTTTTGCAGAATGTGCTTGTCTTGGTCATAAGAATAACCAATTCTTTTTGTGTAATCCATCTGATCGGTTAATCATCACATTATTACAGCGCTGTCAGACCTCCATTGTTGTTAATGACTTCCGTCTAAGTCAGCATCTCGAGCTTAATGGCCCACCAGAGCATCATTTGTACCACAGGGGCGCGGAAATCCAACAATTTATTGACTTTCAGCACAACCTCATGGTTTACGAGAAGTCATTATACCCGCAAGAAAATCGAATAACTGACTTTCATCGCATCTCACTCGCAAATATAAGAAATTCCCTTTCTAATTCTGTTTACCGAGCAGCTGAATGTCCAGTAAGTTTCTGCATTGAGAGCCAGAAAGGGCTACTGCTGAGCAGGCTGCACAGAGGTTATTACACCTCGATCATGGAGGGAAATATCAATCTGGGAAGACTGCTGCTCAATGCCTCATGGAAATACAATACACATTATCAGCAATTAAAGGCACCTTTTTAGTCAACAGTGGAATAGATATTAATCTAAATCAAGTTTTTATGAGATTCTTTTTACAATATTCATATCTGTCATGTTGCTCATTTCTTCTACAAAACTTATTAAATAGCTTTAGATAATTTCAATGCCTTGAGCGCTAGGCGTGGGCCAATAGTCAATAAATTCAATAACGGAGTTAAATGAACGGAGTGAATCCTCTTGCCAGCCATCCCCAATCGTTGTTTCAGTGGGTGGAGGCAGAACCTCTAGCTTACACGTACAGAGAAGCTGAGTCTCAGAACCTAAACATATAGGAGGTATGGACAAAGACTCGCTAGTCGCTACTTGCTGGTCGCTACTCGCCGGTTCCTACTTACTGGTCACTACAAGGGCTGCCAACCGTACCTTGAAAAACGGAATCATCACGTATTTAGCGACAAAAGTATGCATACCATATTGAGCTGTCAAGGGACACACTTTGTGCCGTAATATTATGACTGGGGAAATTAAAAAAAAAATCTATAAAATATTAACAGATTTCATTGAATGACCACAGCTTCACAACAGTTTGCTAAAGGCTAAAGTTAATAAATTGCAGCGTGTATGATCGCTCCCCTAACAAACTAATTGCAGTTCAACTTTCCTACTGTTTTTCAGTATTAGCTTTGTGTTGGCTGTCACTTTACCTTGGCTTGGGGGCAGCTAACTAGTTGTCCGCCTAGGTTCTGGATATCGCACTCAAAATATGACTTTTTAACCTAATGACTTTTTGTTTTGCAAAAAAGAAGCAATTGGGGAAGTTTGGAGATCGTTACATATGTGACTTTTACATTCGCTGGGTAAGCCACATGCAAGCTTACTTTTTTTTAGAAGTGTCATTTAGCAACTCTGCTTTCTTGTTGTTATTGTAATAAGGGTGTCTTGTCCTCAAAACACTAGTTGTACAGCAATTTGTTTACCATGTATTCATATTTCTCCAAAACCATCTACCGTATTTTTCGGACTATAAGACACAGTTTTTTTCATAGTTTGGCCAAGGGTGTGACTTAACCTAAACATATAGGAGGTATGGACAAAGACTCGCTAGTCGCTACTTGCTGGTCGCTACTCGCCGGTATAAAGCTAACTAGTTGTCCGCCTAGGTTCTGGATATCGCACTCAAAATATGACTTTTTAACCTAATGACTTTTTGTTTTGCAAAAAAGAAGCAATTGGGGAAGTTTGGAGATCGTTACATATGTGACTTTTACATTCGCTGGGTAAGCCACATGCAAGCTTACTTTTTTTTAGAAGTGTCATTTAGCAACTCTGCTTTCTTGTTGTCATTGTAATAAGGGTGTCTTGTCCTCAAAACACTAGTTGTACAGCAATTTGTTTACCATGTATTCATATTTCTCCAAAACCATCTACCGTATTTTTCGGACTATAAGACACAGTTTTTTTCATAGTTTGGCCAAGGGTGTGACTTATACTCAGGAGCGACTTATGTGTGAAATTAGTAACACATTACCGTAAAATATCAAATAAAATTATTTAGCTCATTCACGTAAGAGACTAGAGGTATAAGATTTCATGGGATTTAGCGATTAGGAGTGACAGATTTTTTGGTGAACGTATAGCATGTTCTATATGTTATAGTTATTTGAATGACTCTTACCATAATATGTTACGTTAACATACCAGGCACCTTCTCAGTTGGTTATTTATGCGTCATATAACGTACACTTATTCAGCCTGTTGTTCACTATTCTTTATTTATTTTAAATTGCCTTTCAAGTGTCTATTCTTGGTGTTTGGTTTTATCAAATAAATTTCCCCCAAAAATGCGACTTATACTCCAGTGCGACTTATATATGTTTGTTCCTTCTTTATTATGCATTTTCGGTAGGTGCGACTTATACTCCAAAGCGACTTATACTCCAAAAAATACAGTAATTATTTTCTGCTTGGAGTGAAATATAACAATATGTGTGTGTCGGTTGTTATCAGGTCAAGTAATCCAAAACGGTTGAATGAAGGCAACTCTGGAATACAATATGTTGTTCCCATTCAACCTTTGTATATAGTATAAAACTATTTTCACACAAAAAAAAAACAGGTTAACCAGCCCTGCAAGGTGACTTTTTTTTTTTTTTTTTTTCTGGAAGGATTCAACTCTCGTCGAGACTCGCTCATTTCTACTCGCTGGTCGCTACTCCCTTGTCGCTAATTGTAACTCGCTCGTCGTTACTCGCTAGTGAAAAGCACCGGAAAGTAACACAAAATATGAGGAAAAAACATGATTGCAAAGCTACATCTCAAAGTGTCATGGTGCATTTGGATTTGATCAGAGGTTGTTTGCATTTTGAGAAAGTGAACAAACTTACTAGTAATTTCTAGGATGTTATATGAAGAAAGGTTAGGAGTAAATAAACTTTGCTTCTTCCGACTCCCTTTCGGATATGTTGAACTGTAAACAATTTTGATGTAACTTTGTAAGCATGCCTGAAAATTGCTGCTTAGCTGCATATCACTGTGTAGGAATATTATGGCTTCAACCCGAATGAGAACATCTATACCAATGGTGTCAAACGTATGGTCCACAAGCCTGGTGTAGGCCCGCGAACAGGTTTTATCCGGTCGCAGGATGAGTTGACTAAGTATAAAAATGAGCCCAAATTTTTGAATGAAAGAAACTGCTGTTCTAAATGTGTCCACTGGGTGTCGCAATAGAAATTATTTGTATCTTTGTAGATGATGCTACATATGTAAAAATAATAAACACCAGGATGTTAATGCACCAGACGAGGAAAATGAACAAACTACACAAAAAACATCCTGTAATTTGATTTTGATATTATTTTCTATCTTGATGGATTTAAAATTAACACCAATGAGTTGACTGATGAACATTATCACATAATTTATTCAGAAAATGTAAACAACGACAAATAAAAATAGAATACTATTAAGCGCAACATGTAAGTGTAAAACCCAACAACATTATGATTTGTACAATTTCAGAATGTGATAGTTCTATTTTTAAACAAAGTAAAAAATCTGTAGTAGGTCTTTATTTTAAGTTATCGTACTGTGATTTTACCAGTACCACTTGGGAGTATATTTTTTTTCAATGTGGTTCCCGATCTAAAATTAGTTTGACACCCCTGATCTACACGAAAGAACGAGCTATTATGCTGAGTTTGTGGAAAGCAATGGCAACAAAACAAAACACTCGGACCCAGTTTTTCCAACCTGGGAGAACAAAACAAAACTTCAATATGTTAAATATTTATTGAAGTGCAAATTTTGCTGATAGATCTGGGAAAAGAGAATTTTACATCCATTTTATTTTAATGTTTGTTTAATTATGTGGGATTAAAAGTTATTTACTAGAGATGTCCGATAATGGCTTTTTTGCCGATATCCGATATTGTCCAATTCTTAATTACCGATACCAATATCAACCGATACGATATATACAGTCGTGGAATTAACACATTGTTATGCCTAATTTTGTTGTGATGCCACGCTGGATGCATTAAATAATGCAACAAGGTTTTCCAAAATAAATCAACTCAAGTTATGGACAAAAATGCCAACATGGCACTGTCATATTTATTATTGAAGTTACAAAGTGTATTCTTTTTTTTAACATGTCTCAAAACAGCAGCTTGGAATTTGGGACATGCTCTCCCTGAGTGAGCATGAGGAGGTTGAGGTGGGCGGGGTTGGTAGGGGCGGGGTTTAGGTGTGTGTGTGTGGGGTGGATTGGGAATAGGGGGTAGCGGGGGGTGTATAATGTCGCGTCCCGGAATAATTAGTGCTGCAAGGGATTCTGGGTATTTGTTCCGTTGTGTTTATGTTGTGTTACGGTGTGCATGTTCTCCCGAAATTTGTTTGTCATTCTTTTTTGGTGTGGGTTTACAGTGTGGCGCATATTTGTAACAGTGTTAAAGTTGTTTATACAGCCACCCTCAGTGTGACCTGTGTGGCTGTTGACCAAGTATGCATGGCATTCACTTGTGTGTGTGTGAAAATCCGTAGATATTATGTGACTGGGCCGGCACGCAAAGGCAGTGCCTTTAAGATTTATTGGTGCACTGTACTTTGTCCTACGTCCGTGTACACAGCGGCGTTTTAAAAAATCATAAATTTTACTTTCTGAAACAGATACCGATAATTTCCGATGTTACATTTGAAAGCATTTACCGATATTATCGGACATATCTATTATTTACCTTTCAATTACAATTGTAAAAAATACTAATTAGATAAATAGGATATTTTACGCATCATATATGCAAAAGAATAGCAGCAGACAACTGATTTGGGTTTTTTAATAATAATATTTGCAGTCAGAGGGGTTAGTGCGTCTGCCTCCCAATACGGTGTGTGAATGTGAGTGTGAATGTTGTCTGTCTATCTGTGTTGGCCCTGCGATGGGGTGGCGACTTGTCCAGGTTGTACCCTGCCTTCCGCCCGATTGTGGCTGAGATAGGCACCAGCTTCCCCCGCAACCCCAAAAGGGAATAAGCGGTATAAAATGGATGGACATATATAGGATGGATAAAATTTACTTATAGCATGTGTTTACAAATTATTTCGAAAAAATAGTAAGCACTCCTATCATCTACAGCAGGGGTTCCAAACACGCGGCCCGCGAGACATTATTTATGCGGCCCGCACTTTGATATGACAATTTAATGTTGGTGCGGCCCACGAGTTTAACATGAACGGCGCTTGATAGGTCATGCTTGCCAACGTCCCCAATTTTCCCAGGAGACCCTTGAATTTCAGGGCACCAATTCTCTCAAAGCCACCGTCAATTTTTACCACATCAACAACATTCAGGGAGTGCCATAATGGCACTGCCTTTAGCGCCCCCTACATCCTGAACTTACAGCGTGCAAGACCAGTTGTATGTTGCATCTGGCCATGTGAGACGCACGTGTGTTTTTGCAAGATATATTTGATCAACAGCTACACACGTCACACTAAGGGTGGCTGTAAAAAAAACTTTTAACACTGTTACAAATATGTGCCAGACTGTGAACCCACATCAAACAAGAATGACAAACACATTTCGGGAGAACATCCACATCGTACCACAACATAAACACACCAGAACAATTACCCAGAAACCCATGCAGACCTAACTCTTCCGGGCTACAATATACACACCCCCACCCTCCCTACTTGCGTCGGTTGATGTTGTATAGTGTAGCCCTGCAAGGTGTTCTGGGTATTTGTTCTCTTGTGTTAGGGTGCGGAAATTCTCCCAAAAAGGGTTTTTCATTCTTGTTTGGTGTGGGTTCACAGTGTGGCGCATATTTGTAACAGTGTTAAAGTTGTTTATACGGCCACCCTCAGTGTGACCTGTATGGCTGTTGAACAAGTACGTCTTGCAGCCACTGACGTTGTTCTGCACATGTCTCACACAACATGGTACAGAGCCGGCACATTGGTTGTGTGATATAAAAGCGTGCGTGATGACATGTAGTGGAGCAGTAGTCTTCTTTTGGGGGTGCGTGGACCCCTGGAGGTACTTGAAGATATGCCAAGGGACAAGTGAGATTTTTTTTTTTCGGCACCCCTTAATAATGTCCGCTGCGGGGAAATTGGGAAAAATTCGGGAGAATGGTTGCACCGGTAGATTGTCGGGAGGTGCACTGAAATTCAGGAGTCTCCCGGAAGAATTGTGAGGGTTGGCAAGTATGTTGCTAGGGCGGGAAAGCCATTCATAGAAGGTGAATTCATTAAAAAGTGCATTTTAGATTTTTATCAGGAACCTTTTCTTGCGGCCCTGCCTCACCCAGTTTCTGCATCCATTGAGTTTGAGACCCCTGATATACAGGATCTTAAACATGCGTTTTTGTAATAGATCCGTAAAAACAGCAAGATTTCTGACATTCTGTAAAAAACAGCTGTGACTTTGCAGCAGATCTTTAAGTGCATTGCATTAACATTATCTGTTAACTAAGAATGATAGCAAAGTTTGGCCCCATTTTCCTTAACTTTCTGGTCCCAGCACAGTTTAGTTGAATACAAGCCCCTGCGCAGTTGTGGGTGTACCCTGTTTTTCAGCTTAGATAAGATAGGCTTCAGCCCTGGCGACCCTGCAAATTATACGTGGGTAGTTTCAGTCATAAATAATGTAGATCATGCAGAGGGGAAAAGAGAAATATAGGACAGTGTTGTTTCACCTGACTGAATCCAGTAAAGATGCAGAGACTTTGCCTTAGTTGGCTGGACAAGTGGCTACATGATCTTCCTTATCCAAAACATTTTGTCTTGAAATGTTCAGGTTTTTTGTAAAGCATGCCTCCATACAGTATAGGATACTACATAGGAGCTTCCAGTTGTCACATAACACTGCAGAGGTGTAGGACAGAACTCCACCTGATTATCTGTATAACATGACGTTTTTAGTTTTATGCTCGACACATTTATAGACAAAAAGTCTGTTAAAGTTCAGTCTCTTTGGAATTCAGACTGACTAGAGCCCTAATATGAGCCCAGCACACAGACTGACTAGAGCCGTAATATGAGCCCAGCACACATCACTTATGTCTGGATCCTCATTAAGGGTTGCAACAGGAAAACCACAGTAGATCGATGCAAGCACTCATTGAAATACTTGGAATTTGGTGAATTTTAACAAGGATTTTTAATGTACTGTACCACTCCCTAGTGTGAGCCCATATTGACCTCCTTTTAAGTTATCAAATATATTCCCTTCCCCACTAGAATTATATTTTACATGGCATAATATCGCCCTGCGATGAGATGGCGACTTGTCCAGGGTGTACAAGGCCTTCCGCCCGATTGTAGCTGAGATAGGCACCAGCGCCCCCCGCGACCCCAAAGGGAATAAGCGGTAGAAAATGAATGAATGACATAATATTACATTCAAATACTTTGAGGCATTCATTCTCGATGTATATCTTTTTATTATTATAGTTGTATTTTGCATCATACTGAGAACGGTTTCTAATGTTTTTTTTTTGTCCAGTGGTACATCCACTTACAAGTACACCGCCAATTTACGAGTAACAATTATACTATTTTATACAAATGTGTCGATAACAAATATTGTATCAAAAATAAACAATACAATATACAACAAACACTACACTACTTTCATGAAGTTTACCTTGAAATCTGGACTTTGACGATATATTCTGCGAGCTGCTTTTCTGTCAAAAGCACCATCAACAGCTTTTCCATATTTTCATGGATAAATGTTCAGACATTATGTTAACACTGTTGGCGGGCATTATAGCCTTTATCGACTCCTTCTGCTTCAATATAGCAGATTGTTAAGTGCTATGCTTGTACTGCTTAGCCAAGTGGGCCACATGCACACCTCTGTCATGTTTTTCGATGATTTCTTTCTTATAATGTTTTGTTTAGGGATGGGTACTGCAATCTGCACTTTTATAGGCATCAACCATATTCCAATTTTACTATTATGTACATAAAATCAAACAGTACCATATTTTGATACCTTTGTTGCGCATTTTGTAGACTAAACACCGGCTCAAACACTTGCCTGGGAAAGAAGTTGTCATTCAGCACTCAGACCGGACTCGACCAAACTGCCTCGAGGTAATACTGCAATTTTCCATTCCTGATAAAAAACACTCAAAATTGCAAAATTACACCAAAATTGCCCAATTATGATTTTTTTTAAAGTCGGATTTCCCAGCTGACTGTTAACACTGCAAATAATTTTTTTTTTTTTTTTTTATCCAACTCCAGTGTAAACGCGCAGGTGGCTTCACTGTGGCATTGATGTCATTTGCATGCGCTGTGCGATAAAGTGAAAACAAAGGAAGTTGACCGGTAAGGAGGCGCTACTACGACAAAATAAAATAAAAGTCGTCACACGTTTAAAATTTGTGTTTCTTCACGTGAAAAAAAGGAAAAACATATAATGTATAAATGGCTGTATATAGTGTAATATATTTGGAAGGGTTCTAAACCATTTAATGGCTGTTAAGGAGAGGAAAACAATGCACATCAGCATGGGGGGTGGGGGGGGCATGGGGTGTATATTTTCAAATATTTCTTATATATATAAATAATCCGTTTATGATTGAGTATATCTGTTCAGCCACCGTGTTAAATGGAGAAGTCTGATCTACAAAATTTGCAGGCAGCATATCTCTTCCCCTTTGAGCTGTCCTGGATGAACTGAAATGATTTTTTCCAAGCATTTTGGAACTTGCAAGTGTACTTCTTCTTACTCGCCGTCACCATGTCTCTTCTTCGTTCTTCTGCTTCGTCTCTGTTATGTTTTTGGACATTACTACTTGCCGTACTTTTGAAGCAATGCATGATCGGAATTCGGATGTTGTGTGTCAGTGTATTAACGTGCCAGCTGGAATAAACACATGCTGAGAAATAGCTCTGTGCCTGCCTACTTTATGAGTTATAGATAAACCTACGGATAATGGAGACATATATAATAGTCTCCTTTTCAGGTGAGAGAGGACGCTAAAGGCAGTGCCTTTAAGGCAGGCCCCCAATATTGTTGTCTGGGTGGAAATCGGGAAAAATTCGGGAGAATGGTTGCCCCGGGAGATTTTCGGAAGTGGCACTGAAATTCCGGAGTCTCCCGGGAAAATCGTGAGGGTTGGCAAGTATGGCCACAGCGTCAATTACGGTCCTTCAACAATTGCTATTTCTTCAGAATCAAAATACATATTCATATATTACATATAGCTAATTATTTACACACATTTAACAAGTGATGCACTGAAAATGTGGTTGTCTTAAATAGACTTTGCTCACCAACACTGGATGTTGTGATGAAATGTCTACTTCAGTTGGCGACTGCGTCTTTCCCCGCGCACACAAGTGACGTAGCTCGCCCGAAGCTGACGAAAAAGTCATATATGGGTCTCATTCAAGTTGTATGGCGTTGAGACTAAGTTTACATTTGAAAAGATCAGATTCAAATCAGATTTTGACTACCTCCTGATGTAGCCTGAATCTTTTGCAAAAATATCAGATTTGCAGAGCTTTGGAGCATTTAGACTGGCAAAAAATATCACGATTGGATGATTTACTGTTGGTACATAAAAAATGTGTAGATAACAAGTATTGTATAAAAAATAAACATTACAATATACAAAAAAAAATGACAGTACTTTTATGAAGTAAGATAATATAAATGCATTGAATTATATTCATATAGTGCTTTTCTCTAGTGACTCAAAGCGCTTTACATTGTGAAACCCAATATCAACGTTACATTTTTAAACCAGTGTGGGTGGCACTGGGAGCAGGTGGGTAAAGTGTCTTTCCCAAGGACACAACAACAGTGGGGATTGAACCTGGAACCCCCAAGTTGCTGGCACGGCCACTCTACCAACCGAGCTATACCGCCCAATGTACAGCGTTTACCTTGAAAAGTGGACTTTGACGATATGTCCTGCGAGCTGATTTTCTGTCAAACACACCATCAACAGCTTCTCAATATTTTCATGTATAAATGTTTACACATTATTTTAACGCTGTTGGCTGGAATTATAGCTTTTGTCGACTCCATCTGCTTCACTATAGTGCAGATTGTTAAGTGCTGTCATGCACACCTCTGTCATGTTTTTCGATGATTTCTTTCCTCGATTTAAATGAATATTGTAGCGTCCCGGTATAGTTGGTGTTGCAAAGGGTTCTGGGTATTTGTGTTGTTGTGTTTATGTTGCGTTGCGGTGCTGTTGTTCTCCCGAAATACGTTTGTTGTTCTTGTTTGGTGTGGGTTCCCAATGGGGTGCATGTTTGTGACAGTGTTGGTGTTGTTTATGCGGCAACCATCAGTGTGACCTATGGGGCTGTTGACTAAGTACGCATTGCTTTCACTTGTGTGTGTGTGTGTGTGTGTGTGTGTGTGTGTGTGTGTGTGTGTGTGTGTGTGTGTGTGTGTGTGTGTGTGTGTGTGTGTGTGTGTGTGTGTGTGTGTGTGTGTGTGTGTGTGTGTGTGTGTGTGTGTGTGTGTGTGTGTTCCAATTTAACATGATCATTAAAGCTGGTAATAATCGTATGAAACCTGTCCAACGCCACAGTGTGATCAAGCATTATGGGCATGATATGCAGCGCCTCTTCTTGGTCTGACCATGTAAGCTACACCCCACTAAAACACACACACACACACACACACACACACACACACACACACACACACACACACACACACACACACACACACACACACACACACACACACACACAACAAAAAGATAATGTTATGTTTAGGGATGGGTACTGCAATTGGCACTTTTATAGACATGAACCAACTGTACTATTATGTCCATAAAAAAAGACAAGGACTCCCTTCATTGTAAACTGTGCAAGACTATTACTGTCTTCTCCTAAATTACATGTGTCACTGCAGCCACCTAGAGGACTGGAGTGGGACAGCACGACAAGCTTAATCAAAACAATTCAGGATTGTTTGTGTCAGCGTTTTGCGAATTTCCTGTACATCTTGTAAATAATGCTGGACATATAATAGTGTTGGATGGAAGAAGAAGTATTGAGAGCGGCCGGTGAGCGAGTGTGTATCCGGCAAAAGAGGCGTTCTGCACGGATCGCGTCGGTCCCTCTCCCCGCCTCTGATTGGCTGCAGCGCCAAGCTGGCCGCCTCTCCACTCCTTTCTCCCCCTCTTCATGAAATGTTCCTGGATCTGGCGGAGCTTTGCGATGGGTCAAGAGAGGTAGCGTTCACCTGTAGGAACCTGCATTAATTGGCCCTTTTTCAACCTCAAGATTTCGGATTATCAGTGGGAGACTTTAACACTTTTTCTTATTTTATTTTATTTTTTTCAAGAAAGGATTCTGCAACCTGCATGGAGGGATGTGGGCATGGCTTGCAGCAGGAGAACCAAAACTTTGGTGTCCACATGCGTGATTCTGAGCGGCATGACCAACATTGTGTGTCTGCTCTATGTCGGCTGGGTCACTAATTACATCGCTAATATTTACATTAAAGTCCCCATGCCTTTTCCGGAGAGAAAGTTAGAGGAGGGGGACAAAAGAGAAGACACTCTCCGGATCATAGAGAGACTTGATCGCCTGGAGAATGTGGTCAATCAACATATACAAGGTAATTATATCAATATATATATTTATTTATAAACTGGGACCCTCATGCATGACTTCACCTGCAGTGCCAAGTTTATCCCTCAGAGTTGCAACATGAACATCATAATGTGACTAATAAACATTACCACAGTAGGTGCACCTGCACTATTTACGAGAGGCAACCAATACAATTAATGCCTTCACAAAATAATATTTGATGAGTCTTATTACCATGCTATACATATTATTGAGTTTATTTGTGTGGTTGTTGTAAGCAAAAAAAAGTGATATAGTCACATTAATATGACAGTTAACAATTGATTTTTTATCAGACTGTTTCGTCTTACTCTTGTCTGAAATGGAATGTGAATTTTCTCAATTGCTCATTATGCCTGACTAAATCCTGAAGTCAATCATGATAACATAAAGTAGAGAACGAGGAAAATAAGTGTATTTTTATTTGGCATTTCAATGAGAATGTGGTGGATTTGCAAATAGACTTCACTTAATACGTCCTTATTATTAGTCAGTGATGGAGCAGTAGAAAATGGATGGATTTTCTTCAGTGTTTGTACCTCTCATGTTCATTTACATGTTGCCCAAGCTCAAAGCAGAAGGCTATTCTTAGATAAATATGCAGTGTCAAGCTCATCATATTTGACATTGCTGGCAGGAGAGAATAACCACTGTTTTAATGCTTTTAATACAGCAGCAGGTAGTGTTTTTATCCACCTACACGCTCAGAGAAATTTTATGACAGTCTTTAAAACTTGCCTAGAATTCTTTTTCTATGCTTCCTCCACACTTTCCAGTCACTGTATGCTTGATTACACACATTCAATTGATCTCTTTTCTATAAATAAAATATTACTGTCACGTGTGGCAGGTAGTGTTTGGGTGTTTGTAGTCTTTTAGGTCTTTGAACTACTCTAGCACGGTGCTGGCTGTTGCCGAAGAGAGACAGAAATCTATTCATGGTGTTGGGAGCGCTGAGACTCTAAGCTAAGCTGGGCTAAACATTCCTGTTGGAGCCACGCGTCCCCATTCCTGTTTGGCACCCACAGGCTGCGTGAGGTGGAGCGTTGTGCAGGTCGATTTAGCTCCAAAGTATGACTTGCAGTGAATTCATGCCACGTTGTTAGAAAAAAAAAGTTCAAGCTGAATGTGTTTTAGAAACATGCATGCACTTCCCTCTCCATCAGAGCTTACTTGGAATATATATGTTTAAATGCTGGGACACAAACACATTTTCCCACGATTGTTTAACTATTCTGCGGCAAAACTAGGGCTGCAAATCTCAAGGTATTTTACAATACATGGCTCCTGATAGGGATTGGCAATATGGCCTGAAATGTATATCGCAATAGAGAATGCAGCCTTCTGCGATAACGATATATATCACAATATTATTTGGTTCACTCCGGGTACTTCGGCTTCCTCCCACTTCCAAAGACATGCACCTGGGGATAGGTTGATTGGCAATACTAAATTGGCCCTAGTGTGTGAATGTGAGTGTGAACGTTGTCTGTCTATCTGTGTTGGCCCTGTGATGAGGTGACAACTTGTCCAGGGTTTACCCCGCCTTCCGCCCGATTGTAGCTGAGATAGGCACCAGCACCCCCCGCAACCCTGAAGGGAATAAGTGGTAGTAAATGGATGGATGGATGTAAAATTGATGATAGAACCATTTCAAAGACTCCTAATTCAGCTGCCGACCTATGAGGTAACATACTAATTTGTGGTTGTATTATTTTCTCAGGGCTTCACGGTGGCAGAGGGGTTAGTGCGTCTGCCTCACAATACGAAGGTCCTGCAGTCCTGGGTTCAAATCCAGGCTCGGGATCTTTCTGTGTGGAGTTTGCATGTTCTCCCGGTGAATGCGTGGGTTCCCTCCGGGTACTCCGGCTTCCTCCCACTTCCAAAGACATGCACCTGGGGATAGGTTGATTGGCAACACTAAATTGGCCCTAATGTATGAATGTGAGTGTGAATGTTGTCTGTCTATCTGTGTTGGCCCTGCGATGAGGTGGCGACTTGTCCAGGGTGTACCCCGCCTTCCGCCCGATTGTAGCTGAGATAGGCGCCAGCGCCCCCCGCGACCCCAAAAGGGAATAAGCGGTAGAAAATGGATGGATGGATGGATTATTTTCTCAAAACTGTTTTTAATGTACCTGCTAATTTACTGTTAATATCCGTTTTCTTTCTGGAGGAACATGGTTCTGTCAACACTTCTGTTAAAATATGATAAATACATATTCTTCTGTTATTTGGACACTTTGGACACTGATGAAACACTCAGTGTTTACAGCCATATACTATTTAAAAACAACAGGAACTATATATATTGTCATTTTAGTAGGTAGACATATTTACGTGGCACTTTACTGTTGTGTTTTCTTTTCTTTTTGTCTACGCATGGGAGAGTGCGAAACAAAATTTCGATTCCTTTGTTTGTCTTTACATGTAAATCAATCAATCAATCAATCAATGTTTACTTATATAGCCCTAAATCACTAGTGTCTCAAAGGGCTGCACAAACCACTACGACATCCTCGGTAGGCCCACATAAGGGCAAGGAAAACTCACACCCAGTGGGACATCGGTGACAATAATGACCCAGTGGGACGTCGGTGACAATGATGACTATGAAAACATGATACTGTGAAAGATCAATCCATAATGGATCCAACACAGTCGCGAGAGTCCAGTCCAAAGCGGATCCAACACAGCAGCGAGAGTCCCGTTCACAGCGGAGCCAGCAGGAAACCATCCCAAGCGGAGGCTGATCAGCAGCGCAGAGATGTCCCCAGCCGATACACAGGCGAGCAGTACATGGCCACCGGATCGGACCGGACTCCCTCCACAAAGGAGAGTGGGACATAGAAGAAAAAGAAAAGAAACGGCAGATCAACTGGTCTAAAAAGGGAGTCTATTTAAAGGCTAAAGTATACAAATGAGTTTTAAGGTGAGACTTAAATGCTTCTACTGAGGTAGCATCTCGAACTGTTACCGGGAGGGCATTCCAGAGTACTGGAGCCCGAAATGAAAAAGCTCTACAGCCCGCAGACTTTTTTTGGGCTTTGGGGATCACTAATAAGCCGGAGTCCTTTGAACGCAGATTTCTTGCCGGGACATATGGTATAATACAATCGGCAAGATAGGATGGAGCTAGACCGTGTAGTATTTTATACGTAAGTAGTAAAACCTTAAAGTCACATCTTAAGTGCACAGGAAGCCAGTGCAGGTGAGCCAGTACAGGCGTAATGTGATCAAACTTTCTTGTTCTTGTCAAAAGTCTAGCAGCCGCATTTTGTACCAACTGTAATCTTTTAATGCTAGACATGGGGAGACCCGAAAATAATACGTTACAGTAATCGAGGCGAGACGTAACAAACGCATGGATAATGATCTCAGCGTCTTTAGTGGACAGAATGGAGCGAATTTTTGCGATATTGCGGAGATGAAAGAAGGCCGTTTTAGTAACGCTTTTAATGTGTGCCTCAAAGGAGAGAGTTGGGTCGAAGATAATACCCAGATTCTTTAAATTGACAAATAAAGCTGACTTGACTTGACTTGACTTCACATTAGTTTTTGGCGATTAAAAATTTGGGTATCGATCCAACACCAAGTATTGGTCATACCAATATTGATACTTAAAATTTTCAAAATCATGCATTTTTTTTATCACAATATATAACAGAATGGTGGTGTGTTGATTTCAATTACATATTTTAATTATTTCTTACTATTGGCTCTGATTTTAATCCTTTGTTTTTAACCTTTAAAGTGATCCTATATTCAGGGACTTATTTTCTGTGCTTGTAAACAATGACAAAAACAACAAAATATTTTTTGATTGTACCTTACCACTGTGGTTTCGACCTGTTGCTATACTAATTGATATTGTTACTGTCGATCCGTCCACCTCTGTTTACATTCAAGAGCTCTAGCTAGCGGTTAGTATATTCTCCTACAGTGTGAGTATACCATTCTTTGCTATTCCTCGTCCTCCAGGGAAGATACTTGCAAGAAACATAGTTTATTTGCTGCCATGAAGGCAAGGATTACAGACTTATAAGTGGCTTTTCGCTGTTAAGGGACATTAGCCGCTGGCAAGAATGCTACTTTGCGTTGAGGACGCTTTCGTTCACTTGTCGCTCTCACATTTGCGGGACACAGCTAGAATGTGTCAACATGTATTATCACAATATAACAATAGAATTAAAAGCTCTATCATTAGCCAAACTTATATCATTCATATCCCCCGCGACCCCACAAGGGAATAAGCGGTAGAAAATGGATGGATGGATGTTGTATATCATCTTTACATGGCGCAACACTACTCCTACGATGTGAAGCATGTTTAGTTCTTACTTTTCCACTAGTCCTCCAGTGATAATATTACTTGTACGAAACATAGTTTATCTGCTGCCATGTAGACACAAATGAATTATCCCGGGAGGGACATTAGCCACTCGCTCGCTCTCTAAACGTTTGCTTGTTGTTGTCAAATTTACGGGACAAAGCTAGAATGTGTCATGCACATGCATTTTCACCATATAACTACAGTCTATCGTCTGCCAAATTTATATATTTTTATATTGTATACTTTGGTAACACAACAGAGTACTTTACATGGCTCACGATAACGATATGATATATGGAAGTGCTGCAATATGGATGAAACAAACTAAACAACTTAATTGTATAGGTTATATTTTGCAGCATAATTTAAGTAGTTGTAAAAAAAAATATTACTGTTTTAGTGCAACATACATGTAAATGTAAACAGGATCTTTTTTTAGGTTTCGATTTGAAACTCATTCAGACAACATCTTATGTCTTTAAAGTAAATCGAATTTACATTGTAGAAACATAACAAAAATAGATATTTAACACACAAAAAGACCAACATTTGTCTTACTTGGCATCACTAGCCAACAAGGTGGGTGGCTGTATAGAATTTACTTAGACCAGGGGTAGGAAACCCATGGCTCTCGAGCCAGATGTGGCTCTTTTGATGACTGCACCTGCTTAACTCGATAAGTAATGAATAATTCCGCTGGTAATCACAGTGTCAAAAATAACATTCAAAACATAAAACATTCTCATGCATTTTAATCCATCCATCCGGCTTCAATCGCACCTGTTCAAGAAGTCGCATTAATGGTAAGAAGTATTTTATTTATTATTGGTTAGCTTCAGAATAACAATGTTAAGAAAAAGAATAAGAGACTTATTATACTCTAAAAATGTTGGGCTTACTT
Source organism: Nerophis ophidion (assembly GCF_033978795.1). Taxonomy (NCBI): domain Eukaryota; kingdom Metazoa; phylum Chordata; class Actinopteri; order Syngnathiformes; family Syngnathidae; genus Nerophis; species Nerophis ophidion. Next base: position 36,482,918 of record NC_084612.1, read on the forward strand.
AAAAATGCACGCATTTAGTTGTATTCAGTCTTAAAAAAAATACTAATGAATCATAAACGGTACTATATCGCTTTTAAAAAGTACCCGTTTTTTTTTTTTTTTTTACAGGAATAATGGCACGCCGTCGTCACGCCGTGACATTGCTGGTTTTATGAGCAGAGGAGCATGTTCGGCAACGCATAACCACAGAGTAATTACAGACAGACATGCATTTTGGCTCACAAACTTACGGTAAAGGTGCAGCTATAACACGGAAACGGACTGAGGTGCTTTAAACATGCCTAGTGGCTAATGTCCACCTGCAATCGGCAGTGTTTTAGCTTCTTCTAAATCACTATTCATCGCCTCTATGGCGACAAATAAAGTAAGTTTCTTACAAGTATCATCCCTGTAGGGCTGCGCGATATGGCCTTTTTTTAATATCTCGTTATTTTTAGGCCATATCACGATACACAATATATATCTCAATATTTTGCCTTAGCCTTGAATTAACACTTGATACATACAATCACACTAGTATGATGATTCTATGTGTCTACATTAAAACATTCTTGTTCATACTGCATTAATATATGCTACTTTTAAACTTTCATGCAGAGGAGGAAATCACAAATAAGTCAATTTAGAAAAACTGTATTTATTAAACGGTTATCAAGCAGTGGCACAAACATTCATGTCATTTCCAAAACAGAAAGTGCAAGATTGTCAGAAACATTTTAAAACAAGCTATTAGTGCACTTTTGTGCATGATGCCACTAAGATGACGTATCAAAACAACACTAAATTAAAGTGCACTTTTTGTACAGAACGCCACTACAATAGTTTAAAATAAAAAAAAGTGCAATTTTGTGCATGATGTCACACCAAATATTTCAATATCATGAAATATGAAATCAAATAGTGTTCATCCTTCGCTATGTGGTAGGTTACTGCGGACATTATCGTCTTTTGTTGTTGACAATTTTTTTCATACGGTGTTGATCTGGAAATGTTTGCCGCTGCATTTTGAAGGTGTGGGCGTGCAGTACCGAATGCAGATATTGACATGCGGAGTAAGCACTCTTCATTCTCTAGCAGGTGACTTTTTAAATTATGCTACACATTAGCAATAATGCTACTTGTTGTAGCTACACTTTTGCCCCACACTTGAGAAATTACAGTTGTCTGTTTGACATATTCCCACTTGAAGCCAAACTACCGCCAGACGATGGACCCCCTGCTGTTTTTCTTGGGAATAAATTATTCTTCCATTTGTTACCAGATTCACACCTTCTTTCTCTCGTATTACCACTTTCATGGCTCCGCTAGCATCACAGCTAATGTTACCCATGCTGCTACCTCTCTGCTCCGCGAGGACGTATACGTATGTGACGTATGACGTGACAGTTTGTGACCTGTGTAAAAAGGTGCGCTTGCTGTCTGTGAGAAGGAGAGACAGGAAAGAGTGAAGAAGAGCCTGTAGTGTAATGCCCGCAGCTAAAACCAACTGCGTGAGAATGTGTACTCGAATATCACGACATAGCCATTTTCAATATCGCACAGAGACAAACCCGGGATATATTGAGTGTATCGATATATCGCCCAGCCCTATATACCTGCAGGACGAGGAATAGCTAAACATGCTGCGCTACACTCCAAAGGAGGATACAATAGCTCACCAGCGCCACTGCTAACTAGGGCCGGCCAATATATCAAGTTTGTAAGATATATCGATAGATTTTTAAACAAGATATGAATTAGGAAAATATCGTGATATCGATATACTTTTTTTCAGGTTAAAATGACCAAACGCTGCTTATTTGTTATGTTCCTTGTTCTCCCCCGCAACACTCCATGTGATATAAACCCCTCCACTTCCTCCTTTCAAGACAGGCTTGTCGTCTACCCCCCACTGCACTGACCCAGAACAACAACACACGAGCAAATATGGAGCCTGACTTTGCCACCGGTAGTGTGCCAGTGACCAACTAGTAAGTAAAACGCTAAATTTGCATACCTGTCAACAACTACGGTTTTTGATAACCCATTTCGGTTTACGACTGCAGTGGTAGAAAATCAGACTTTCAAATTAAAAATAATTTACTTAAAAATCGATGCTACGCAGCTTAACTACATTTCCCAGTAGCTTGGCAGTAGCTTTGCCACTTTATAAACAAGTAGCGATCTCTGTAGCTTAGCTATTTTTAGAGCCATGTAGCTGTTAGCTAAGCTACATGCTACAAAAGAAGAGAGAGGGAGAAGAGAAAGAGAAGTGGGCTAATGCAACTCCACGGGCAGGGGACAACATATACGGGAAAGATCAATGGTTGGTTGGGTTACGTATAAGAAAATCCATGATTGGTTGGTTGGTTTATAATGATGAGTCACGATTTGTTAAGAGTAGGGAAAAACTTTACAGACACGCCAATCAGAGGCAAGATAGGGCGGGTCAGATGACAAGAGTGTCAGGCTTTCCCCTGACAGTTTGTCTATGTTTTAGTTTTTCTTCTGCATTTGTCTGTTTCCTCTGTGTTTAGTATCTCCTGTCTTTAGTTCCTGTCTAGTGCTCTTATTTTGTCAGCTTCCTGTCTTGTTCCCTGAGTGCTGTGTTCCTCCTCTGCTGCGGCTGATTGGCACCTGGCCACACCCCTTGCCAATCAGCCCGCTCCTATTTGTACCTGCTTTGTCTTGTGTCAGTTGCTGGATCATTGTTTTGTCATTGCCTCATCTCACTCTTGTGTCTTTGCTACCTGTCGTGTCTAGCAACATTTCAGCTATTACCTGTCGTGCTACATCTTGTCCTGGTCGTCGTAGCGGTAAGCTGTTTTTGTTAGCCATTAGCTATTTCCAGTTTTTCTGTTTGTTATCCTCTAGCTTTCATGCTAAAGTTCCTTTTTGTTTTTCTAGCTCCCAGTGCTAGCTCTCTTAGTTTGTTATTCCGCCCACGTGCGTGCTTTTTGTTTGTTCTTATGTAGTTTTAATTAAAACAGGTTTTCATATACCATGCCTGCCTCCATCTCTGCATCTTGGGGTTCATCACCAACTAACTGTAACAAAGAGAGTCGTAGTAGAGAAAAGAGAATACTCAAGTGAAATTTCCGACGAAGTGAGGAAGATCATAACCTCACAATTAAGTAAAGTCACTTACTTGGCGCTGACAAGAACTGTACATGTGCGACAGTCCCTTGCATCGTCGACTGAGAATTAACAAATTCTTGCCTACAAATTAATTTTTTATCTGAGTTTGATACATGTTGTATTATTTGCACAGGTATGTTATTTATTTTATGTAGAAATAATATGTTTCTACTTTATTTATGTTATGTAATTCTGTACTACTTAAACTGTACTACTTTTCTGTGCTGTTAATACCCATCTTGACTAACTGGGTTAATAAAAGTGCCACTTTCTGTTCACAGTTCATCTGTCTTTCAGTTCAATTTCAGTGAATATCGGTTCAAAAATGAATATATTTAAATGTATATTTTCACCGAAAAATATATCGAGATGTATATCGAATATCGAGTTTAAGCAAAAATATATCGAGATATACTCTTTTGTCTGTATTGCCCAGCCCTAATGCAAACAAGCTTGTGCTTCACAATGTAAACAAATGCCAAGGGTGGATCTAGTGTAATGATACCAAGTACAATAGCGTATCTACAATGATTACATCGATATTTTTTTATAATACTAATACTAATGGTTTAGATTTATATAGCGCTTTTCTAGACCCCCAAAGCGCTTCACAGAGAAGTGAAAACCCATCATTCATTCACACCTGGGGGTGGTATGCTACCTTTATGGACACATTTCGTGAGTTTATTAAATTCATATGATTTTTTTTTGTATATGAAAAAAGATTTTGTGATTAGATATATATTATGGCTATAGAGGTAGCTTACCACCCCCAGGTGTGAAAGATTGATGGGTTTTCACTTCTCTGTGAAAAAAAAAATCATATTATTTTAATAAACTCACGAAATATGTCCTTTGGACACATGAGGACTTAAATTATGACCAATGAATGATCCTGTAACTACTTGGTATTGGATCGATATCCAAATGTGTGGTATCATCCAAAACTACTGTAAAGTAGGGGTCTCAGACACGCGGCCCGCGGGTCAATTGCGGTCCGCGAGACGTTATTTTGCGGCCCCCACCTTAATATGACAGTTTAATGTTAGTGCGGCCCGCAAGTTTTATATAAATGGCGCTTGACAGCGTTGTGTTATTTGGGTCCAAAATGTCTCTTTCAACATTCTGCGTTGCCTACCCTTGCATTAGTGGAAAAGTGGCAAATGAGTGAAAGCGACAGAGACGTTGCCATGGAGACGAGGGTTTTCTCACGTGCCGGGCTGCAGTCACACCGCGACACCTGTCCGTCAGTAATATCCGTCCCTGATAACCAGGACCAATTTGAAAACCGTTATTTTTTTTTGTTTTTATTTCATTTGCATGACCTCACATTTCTTAGTTCTCATTTTGTTCATTTATATTTTGATTTTATTTTGTGTTGAAAATAAAAATAAAGACATTTACAAAGATTTTTTTGGAGAAATCTTTTCTTGCGGCCCAGCCTCACCCAGACTCTGCATCCAGTGGCCCCCAGGGAAATTGAGTTTGAGACCCCTGGTGTAAAGCTTCCAAACAACAGAAGAATACGTGTCTATTACATTTTAACACATGTGTAGATGGAGCATGTTAAAACAGAAAGTAACCATACATTATTATAAATTAAGAAGTAGATTAATAATACATTTTGTGCCGCTTGTCCTTCATAATTTTGACAAACTAATAGAATGAGAAATGATACAATATGTTACTGCATACGTCAGCAGACTAATTAGGAGCCTTTGTTTGCTTACTTACTAATAAAAGACAAGTTAAGTGGTCTAGTATGTTAACTATTTTATTTAAGGACACAATTGTTCTTGGATTGCAATTAGAAACATGTTTAATGTACAATTAGGTTTTTTGGTTCAAATAAAGCCAATAATGTCATTTTTTTGTGGTCATCTTTTTTGCCAAGTATCTAATTTTGGTACCGGTACCAATAACAAAATATTGGTATCAGGACAACCTAGTTCATTCAAATTTCTGATTTGAATGATACGGTGTAACTTTCATATTTGTCATATTAAGGACTCCGGAGGCAGTGGACAGGTACCGACAGGCCAAGCGGTGTGCAGCTTCAGTGGTCGCGGAGGCAAAAACTCGGACATGGGAGGAGTTCGGGGAAGCCATGGAAAACGACTTCCGGACGGCTTCGAAGCGATTCTGGACCACCATACGCCGCTTCAGGAAGGGGAAGCAGTGCACTATCAACACCGTGTATGGTGCGGGTGGTGTTCTGCTGACCTCAACTGCGGATGTTGTGGATAGGTGGAAGGAATACTTCGAAGACCTCCTCAATCCCACCAACACGTCTTCCTATGAGGAAGCAGTGCCTGGGGAATCTGTGGTGGACTCTCCTATTTCTGGGGCTGAGGTCGCTGAGGTAGTTAAAAAGCTCCTTGGTGGCAAGGCCCCAGGGGTGGACGAGATCCGCCCGGAGTTCCTTAAGGCTCTGGATGCTGTGGGGCTGTCTTGGTTGACAAGACTTTGCAGCATCGCGTGGACATCGGGGGCGGTACCTCTGGATTGGCAGACCGGGGTGGTGGTTCCTCTCTTTAAGAAGGGGGACCGGAGGGTGTGTTCCAACTATCGTGGGATCACACTCCTCAGCCTTCCCGGTAAGGTTTATTCAGGTGTACTGGAGAGGAGGCTACGTCGGATAGTCGAACCTCGGATTCAGGAGGAACAGTGTGGTTTTCGTCCTGGTCGTGGAACTGTGGACCAGCTCTATACTCTCGGCAGGGTTCTTGAGGGTGCATGGGAGTTTGCCCAACCAGTCTACATGTGCCTTGTGGACTTGGAGAAGGCATTCGACCGTGTCCCTCGGGAAGTCCTGTGGGGAGTGCTCAGAGAGTATGGGGTATCGGACTGTCTTATTGTGGCGGTCCGTTCCCTGTACGATCAGTGCCAGAGCTTGGTCCGCATTGCCGGCAGTAAGTCGAACACATTTCCAGTGAGGGTTGGACTCCGCCAAGGCTGTCCTTTGTCACCGATTCTGTTCATAACTTTTATGGACAGAATTTCTAGGCGCAGTCAAGGCGTTGAGGGGTTCCGGTTTGGTAACCGCAGGATTAGGTCTCTGCTTTTTGCAGATGATGTGGTCCTGATGGCTTTATCTGACCGGGATCTTCAGCTCTCGCTGGATCGGTTCGCAGCCGAGTGTGAAGCGACCGGAATGAGAATCAGCACCTCCAAGTCCGAGTCCATGGTTCTTGCCCGGAAAAGGGTGGAATGCCATCTCCGGGTTGGGGAGGAGACCCGGCCCCAAGTGGAGGAGTTCAAATACCTAGGAGTCTTGTTCACGAGTGAGGGAAGAGTGGATCGTGAGATCGACAGGCGGATCGGTGCGGCGTCTTCAGTAATGCGGACGTTGTACCGATCCGTTGTGGTGAAGAAGGAGCTGAGCCGGAAGGCAAAGCTCTCAATTTACCGGTCGATCTACGTTCCCATCCTCACCTATGGTCATGAGCTTTGGGTCATGACCGAAAGGATAAGATAACGGGTACAAGCGGCCGAAATGAGTTTCCTCCGCCGTGTGGCGGGTCTCTTCCTTAGAGATAGGGTGAGAAGCTCTGCCATCCGGGAGGAACTCAAAGTAAAGCCGCTGCTCCTTCACATCGAGAGGAGCCAGATGAGGTGGTTCGGGCATCTGGTCAGGATGCCACCCGAACGCCTCCCTAGGGAGGTGTTTAGGGCACGTCCAACCGGTAGGAGGCCACAGGGAAGACCCAGGACACGTTGGGAAGACTATGTCTCCCGGCTGGCCTGGGAACGCCTCGGGATCCCCCGGGAAGAGCTAGACGAAGTGGCTGGGGAGAGGGAAGTCTGGGTTTCCCTGCTTAGGCTGTTGCCCCCGCGACCCGACCTCGGATAAGCGGAAGATGATGGATGGATGGATGGAGGTGCAACTTTTAGGGTAACTTCGCCGCTCAAATCCGCCATTGTAGCGCATTTGCTTGTTTTTCTTCTGTGACTTTGGCCTGGTGTTCTGGCGAGACATGCTCCCCTTGTTACTCATGCACTCCGCCTGCATTTGCACAACGTAATAATCCAAGGAATGCTGACATAAAATTGAAGGACTCCTTCACATTTTTCACAGTAAATAATGCTATATTTTTGTATTTTGGCATTGATTATAGATGTTTCACACTAAAAATGATCAAATCTATGAGTTATTGGGCTAGTTTTTCTTCTCTGGTAAACCAGAGGCGCTCCCAATTTTAATTTGTTTCAGTCTTAATTTACCTGAAGTACAAGGGTCTTGAGTTTGAAGCAATATTTCTATACTGAATGTTTTTCACAAACTGAATTTTTAAACATGCATTTTGCTCAGACATTTTATACAGTGAAATTGTCAGCATTGTTTGAAAAATTCATGTGTAAAAAAATTCAGTTACATTAATTCAGTGTCAAAAAAAAGTTTGGGTAATAAAGATACCAATTAACTTTCACACAGGGAAACATAAGCAGAAGACATCGAAAAATGTGCATTTTGTCTGTCATGTGATCGGCATCCCGGTGCTATTACGTGATTGGCTGACTTTTTTTTGCTCATTTAATTTTTGCTTTTTAATTAGCTACATAACTGTTAGCAAAACAAAGAACAAAATATGTGTATATGTTGCATCTGCAAGCAAGCAATGCATTGTAGTATTTGAAGAAATTACTATTCCTCGTTTGTCTTTGTCGTGATACAAACAATCTTTGTCACGCCTGTAAGTTATGTTTTGGTTTTGGTCATGCTATGTTTAGTTTGTGGACATTCAGTCACGTTTTGCACTTCCTGGTTTTGTTTGTTTCCATGTCAACTCATTAGTTTTCACCTGTCACGTCCCTGTTCTCAGCCTCACACCTGTTTTCGCTAATGATCATAGCTATTTAAGTCACTCTTTTTCTTGTCTTCGTCCTGGGATCTTTTCACACTCGCACGCACCCTACCCATGCTGTTCAAACCTTCACGTCCTCGTCCACAGTTTCATGCCGAGTAAGTTTATGTATTTATGCCACAGTGCTAGTTTTGTTTTGTTTGTATATAGTCATGCCATCGTGCTGTTTCTGTTCATAGTACATTCATGCCAATCGAGCAAGTGTTTTTGTTTCCTGTTTATATTTTGTAGCCAAGTTTTATACCTCCTTGTGAGCGCCCTTAGTTTGATTATTTTTGATTATAGTGTTTAAATAAAAAAACATGTACCTGAATTCACGCCTGGCTCATCCTGTAATCCTGCTGCGTCGAAGGAGCACACACCATCCATGTCCAAGCCTGACAAACTTTCAGTTTCACCTGCTCCAATTTAGCGTTTAATTCCATTGCCCCTTACTTTGTGCTTTTTTTTACATTTTCATTTTGTTTTGCAAAAGCACCTACAGTGTTTGGCAGCTCACTGAATCTTCATTGGCTTTTTCTGCTACTTTTAAAACTAGGACAGCCATCCATCCATCCATCATCTTCCGCTTATCCGAGGTCGGGTCGCGGGGGCAACAGCCTAAGCAGGGAAACCCAGACTTCCCTCTCCCCAGCCACTTCGTCTAGCTCTTCCCGGGGGATCCCGAGGCGTTCCCAGGCCAGCCGGGAGACATAGTCTTCCCAACGTGTCCTGGGTCTTCCCCGTGGCCTCCTACCGGTTGGACGTGCCCTAAACACCTCCCTAGGGAGGCGTTCGGGTGGCATCCCGACCAGATGCCCGAACCACCTCATCTGGCTCCTCTCGATGTGGAGGAGCAGCGGCTTTACTTTGAGTTCCTCCCGGATGGCAGAGCTTCTCACCCTATCTCTAAGGGAGAGCCCCGCCACCCGGCGGAGGAAACTCATTTCGGCCGCTTGTACCCGTGATCTTATCCTTTCGGTCATGACCCAAAGCTCATGACCATAGGTGAGGATGGGAACGTAGATCGACCGGTAAATTGAGAGCTTTGCCTTCCGGCTGAGCTCCTTCTTCACCACAACGGATCGGTACAACGTCCGCATTACTGAAGACGCCGCACCGATCTGCCTGTCGATCTCACGATCCATTCTTCCCTCACTCGTGAACAAGACTCCTAGGTACTTGAACTCCTCCACCTGGGGCAGGGTCTCCTCCCCAACCCGGAGATGGCACTCCACCCTTTTCCGGGCGAGAACCATGGACTCGGACTTGGAGGTGCTGATTCTCATTCCGGTCGCTTCACACTCGGCTGCGAACCGATCCAGCGAGAGCTGAAGATCCCGGTCAGATGAAGCCATCAGGACCACATCATCTGCAAAAAGCAGAGACCTAATCCTGCGGTTACCAAACCGGAACCCCTCAACGCCTTGACTGCGCCTAGAAATTCTGTCCATAAAAGTTATGAACAGAATCGGTGACAAAGGACAGCCTTGGCGGAGTCCAACCCTCACTGGAAATGTGTTCGACTTACTGCCGGCAATGCGAACCAAGCTCTGGCACTGATCATACAGGGAACGGACCGCCACAATAAGACAGTCCGATACCCCATACTCTCTGAGCACTCCCCACAGGACTTCCCGAGGGACACGGTCGAATGCCTTCTCCAAGTCCACAAAGCACATGTAGACTGGTTGGGCAAACTCCCATGCACCCTCAAGAACCCTGCCGAGAGTATAGAGCTGGTCCACAGTTCCACGACCAGGACGAAAACCACACTGTTCCTCCTGAATCCGAGGTTCGACTATTCGACGTAGCCTCCTCTCCAGTACACCTGAATAAACCTTACCGGGAAGGCTGAGGAGTGTGATCCCACGATAGTTGGAACACACCCTCCGGTCCCCCTTCTTCAAGAGAGGAACCACCACCCCGGTCTGCCAATCCAGAGGTACCGCCCCCGATGTCCACGCGATGCTGCAGAGTCTTGTCAACCAAGAGAGCCCCACAGCATCCAGAGCCTTAAGGAACTCCGGGCGGATCTCATCCACCCCCGGGGCCTTGCCACCGAGGAGCTTTTTAACTACCTCAGCGACCTCAGCCCCAGAAATAGGAGAGTCCACCACAGATTCCCCAGGCACTGCTTCCTCATAGGAAGACGTGTTGGTGGGATTGAGGAGGTCTTCGAAGTATTCCTTCCACCGATCCACAACATCCGCAGTCGAGGTCAGCAGAACACCATCCGCACCATACACGGTGTTGATAGTGCACTGCTTCCCCTTCCTGAGGCGGCGGACGGTGGTCCAGAATCGCTTCGAAGCCGTCCGGAAGTCGTTTTCCATGGCTTCCCCGAACTCCTCCCATGTCGGAGTTTTGGCCTCCGCGACCGCTGAAGCTGCACACCGCTTGGCCTGTCGGTACCTGTCCACTGCCTCCGGAGTCCTATGAGCCAAAAGGACCCGATAGGACTCCTTCTTCAGCTTGACGGCATCCCTCACCGCTGGTGTCCACCAAGGGGTTTTAGGATTGCCGCCCCGACAGGCACCAAATACCTTGCGGCCACAGCTCCGATCTGCCGCCTCGACAATAGAGGTGCGGAACATGGTCCACTCGGACTCAATGTCCAGCACCTCCCTCGTGACATGTTCAAAGTTCTTCCGGAGGTGGGAATTGAAACTTTGTCTGACAGGAGACTCTGCCAGACGTTCCCAGCAGACCCTCACAATGCGTTTGGGCCTCCCAGGTCCCAAACGCATCCAAACGCATCGCAGGAAACTAGGACAGACATCCCGTAATTAGTTTAGTTAAATACTTTCTGCATAACAAACAATCCTTCCACACATTGTACTCAGTGGCAGCACACATCCGCGGCTTCATTATAGCTGCTCTGCATGTTCCCATCTATTCAATTTAATAAATAAATCCCTGACAAAGTGCTGGGGCAGGACATGGATCACATTAATGCAAACTATATATTACCTCCTTTTATTTTCCCCCTTCAGTTTGTCTGTCGACATGAACCGACTAGGCCGATATTACAAACCCTGTTTCCATATGAGTTGGGAAATTGTGTTGGATTTAAATACAAACGGAATAAAATGATTTGCAAATCATTTTCAACCCATATTCAGTTGAATATGCTACAAAGACAGCAGATTTGATGTTCAAACTGATTAACATTTTGTAAAAAAACTAATAATAAGTATAATGTGTATAATAAATATAATAACTTACTAATTTGATGCCAGCAACACGTGACAGAATTTGGGAAACGTGGCAATAAATACTGATATAGTTGAGAAATGCTCATCAAACACTTATTTGGAACATCCCACGGGTGTGCAGGCTAATTGGGAACAGGTGGGTCCCATGATTGGGTATAAAAACAGCTTCCCCAAAAAATGCTCAGTCTTTTACAAGAAAGGATGGGGCGAGGTACACCCCTTTGTCCACAACTGCGTGAGCAAATAGTCAAACAGTTTAAGAACCGCGTTTCTCAAAGTGCAATTGCAAGAAATTTAGGGATTTCAACATCTACGGTCCATAATATCATCAAAAGGTTCAGATGATCTGGAGAAATAACTCCACGTAAGCGGCATGGCCGGAAACCAACATTGAATGACCGTGACCTTCGATTTCTCAGACGGCACTGTATCAAAAACCGACATCAATCTCTCAAGGAAAACCAGAAAACCACTGTCACTAAATACAGTTCGTCGCTACATCAACCATGAATTGATTAACGTGGACCCGGCTTCACGGTGGAAGAGGGGTTAGTGCGTCTGCCTCACAATACGAAGTTCCTGCAGTCCTGGGTTCAAATCCAGGCTCGGGATCTTTCTGTGTGGAGTTTGCATGTTCTCCCCGTGAATGCGTGGGTTCCCTCCGGGTACTCCGGCTTCCTCCCACCTCCAAAGACATGCACCTGGGGATAGGTTGATTGGCAACACTAAATTGGCCCTAGTGTGTGAATGTGAGTGTGAATGTTGTCTGTCTATCTGTGTTGGCCCTGCGATGAGGTGGCGACTTGTCCAGGGTGTACCCTGCCTTCCGCCCGATTGTAGCTGAGATAGGCGCCAGCGCCCCCCGCGACCCCGAAAGGGAATAAGCGGTAGAAAATGGATGGATGGATGGATGGACCCCGACTTAAACAAGTTGAAAAACGTATTCGGGTGTTACCATTTAGTGGTCAATTGTACGGAATATGTACTGATCTGTGCAATCTACTAATACAAGTTTCAATCAATCAATCAATCAACATTTGTAAGTGCAAGAGCTGTGCAAAGTGAAAGCCTATTATCAACAACATCCAGAAATGCCGCCGGCTTCTCAGGGCCCGAGATCAAAGTGAAAAAGTGTTCTCTGGTCTGACGAGTTCACATTTCAAATTCTTTTTGGAAATATTTGACATCGTGTCATTCAGACCAAAGGGTAAGCGAACCATCCAGACTGTTATTGACGCAAAGTTCAAAAGCCAGCATCTGTGATGGTATGGGGGTGCATCAGTTCCCAAAGCATGGGTAACTTACACATCTGTGAAGGCACAATTAATGCTGAAAGGTACATACAGGTTTTGGAACAACATATGCTGCCATCTAAGCGCCGTCTTTTTCATGGACGCCCCTGCTTATTTCAGCAAGACAATGCAAAGCCACATTCAGCACATGTTTCAACAGCGTGGCTCTATAAACACAGAGTGCGGGTACTTTTTCTGGCCCGCCTGCAGTCCAGACCTGTCTCCCATCAAAAATGTGTGGCGCATTATGAAGCATAAAATGCGTCAGCGGAGACCCCAGACTGTTGAACGACTGAAGCTCTACATAAAACAAGAATGGGGAAGAATTCCACTTTCAAAGCTTCAAGAATTAGTTTCCTAAGTTCCCAAATGTTTATTGAGTGTTGTTAAAAGAAAAGGTGATGTAACACAGTGGTGAACATGCTTTTTCCTAACAACTTTGGCACGTGTTGCAGCCATTAAATTCTAAGTTAATTATTATTTCCAAAAAAAAAATAAAGTTTATGAGTTTGAACATCAAATATCTTGTCTTTGTAGTGCATTCAACTGAATATGGGTTGAAAAGGATTTGCAAATCATTGTATTACGTTTATATTTACATTCAACACAATTTCCCAACTCATATGGAAACGGGGTTTGTAGATCTTCATCATAATATTTGCAATAATACAAGCAGTCGTTGCATTATTACGTGTCACTTTGAGGACAAACGACACTGACTGGATCACCCTTACAATGGCCCCGAGAGCATGCGCTGAAAAAAACGCCTTAATCCGAGCAGCCAGCGGCATAAACAGTCAGTGACACGTAGTGACATATTCATTAGTGCACATTCATACCGTAAGTCTCCTTTAGAATACCCTTTCCATATTTCTTCGTGGGATAGGTAATCTGATCTCATCTCATATAGTCCAACCTTGGCATTTTGCGATAGCCCCGGCGTCCACATTGCTTTGTTAATAACACCGCCACAACGCCAGCACATGCACTTAGATTTAGTGTAGGGATATTAAAAAGCATGTAAAGAACATTTATTGCGTCTGGCCTGCTAAGAGAAAAGGTTTGTGGTTTCATCTGCACAGTATGGGAGGCGGTGCACAATGTGACATTGCAAGGTAGCCTGTTGCCACGACAAAGCAACATGGCAACAGCACATAAGGTGTTTGAACTCTATCTTATATCACATTGTTGTCTGCCCGGGGGGATTTATTGGTGACTTAGACTGTGCAGGTTCACACACGCCCACCATGAGGGCTGTGCCACTGTGCTCACTGCCTTGTACTATACCTCAAACAAAGTCATGGAAAAATGTAGCACGACTGTGTGTCTCTGGGGTGAGAACACTGTGTCCTTTGTGCTGGTTAATGCTGGCGTTAATAGGAAAAAGAGCTATTAGTCTGTGCAGAAGACAAAAATGAATGTTTGGAAGTATTTAGCAAAAAATGGTTTGCTAGGATAACTCAAGAGTCAATATTGACTTGCTTTAGTACTGACAGGTGACGAGTCCATGGTGTACCCCACTTAAGTCAGCTCGGATAGGCTCCAGCATCACAAAGATACTGTAGCTAGGTAGGCTTGTGTCCTGACCTGAATACAATATGCAGTAGCAGGCCTGTATACATTATACAGTATCTCACAAAAATCCAGTACACTCCTGACATTTCTTCTTCCGAAAAGATTCATTCTGTCATATTAAGGGATACAACATCTCACTATTCCATGACATACCAATACATGCCAATGAAAAACAGTACCTCAGCTGTACACTGATGTCAGTGTACAGCTTGGAAAGCAGCATAGTTATAAGGTCCTCTAAAAATGTGTCCAACGCAACGGCTCAATACACAGCCATTGTTGTCTAATGCAGTGGTTCTCAACCTTTTTTCAGTGATGTACCCCCTGTGAACATTTTTTTAATTCAAGTACCCCCTAATCAGAGCAAAGCATTTTTGGTTGAAAACAAGAGATAAAGAAGTAAAATACAGCACTATGTCATCAGTTTCTGATTTATCAGATTGCATACCAGTGCAAAATATTGCTCATTTGTAGTGATCTTCTTCAACTATTTGAAAAAAATAAAAATAAAAATAACTAAAAACTTGTTGAAAAATAAACAAGAGATTCAATTATAAATAAAGATTTCTACACATAGAAGTAATCATCAAGTTAAAGTGCCCTCTTTGGGGATTGTAACAGAGATCCATCTGGATGTATGAACTTAATTCTAAACATTTCTTCACAAAAAAGAGATCTTTAACATCAATATTTATGGAACATGTCTACAAAAAAATCTAGCTGTCAACACTGAATATTGCATTGTTGTATTTTTTTCAAAGTTTATGAACTTACATTCCTATTTTGTTGAAGTATTATTCAATCAATATATATATAAAGGATTTTTGAATTGTGCCTATTTTTAGAATGTTTAAAAAATAAATGTCACGTACCCCTTGGCATACCTTCAAGTACCTCAAGGGCTATGCGTACCCCCATTTGAGAACCAATGGTCTAAGGGCCAGTTCTCACAGGAAGGTTTGCTTTGTTTTGCTGCCAGGTTGAAAAAATAAATGCCTCCATACAGTTTCTTTTTAAGAATGAGTCACGTGAATCGATTGACGTGGACCCCGACCTAAACAAGTTGAAAAACTTATTCGGGTGTTACCATTTAGTGGTCAATTGTACGGAATATGTACTGTACTGTGCAATCTACTAATAAAAGTTTAAATCAATCAAAAAAAAAAACGTGTAGGTAGAAACAATCACTGGGTAAAAATAATGTAATACAATGCCTGACCACAAGTAGCGCTGTAAGCAGATACAGACCAGAGAGTATGACGTTAAACTACATCAAGGCATAAGATGGGAGGTTATGTGTGGGGTTAGTGAGTCCCAACTAAAGTCTATAAAATGCACACAAAGAACCGTTTGCACCTTCTCTTGTGACTGGCGTGCGGTCAGCGCTATAAAACTGAGCGAGTCCCTGGGTAAATGGCGCGCGGACAACCAACAGGACAGACTAAGTTCAACAGCCCAGTAAGGCAATTAGTCTAGGAGAAGGATCTCTGATATAAAATACCCCTTCCAACCCGCACCAAGCCAGGGTGGAAGGTGTAGGCTATTAAAAGCATGAAAAGTACGCCAATAGAGATCGTTCACTATGGCAGAAACATGCTGAGGCTTTCGTCCAGCAGTGGACTGACAACGGCTGACGATGATGATGATGATGAGGATGAGGCCACCTTTGAAAACGAGTTGGCCACACTCTGTCTGTACATGACTCTGGCACAAACCAGTGTAATGTATGGACGAGAATATGGATAACAAAACAAAAGGCGCCATGTTGGACATAAAGGACATGCCCAGAAGCATGCCATTGCAGTCGTTCAGAGGTTTTCTTGACTAAATAAACCAAAATCCATCAATCCATTTTCTACCGCTTGTCCCTTTTGGGATTGCGGGGGTGCTGGAGCCTATCTCAGCTGCACATGGCCGGAAGCGGGGTACACCCTGGACAAGTCGGCACCTCATCACAGGGCCAACACAGATAGACAGACAACATTCCCCTTCACATTCACAGACTAGAGCCAATTTTATGTTGCCAATCAACCTATCCCCAGGTGCATGTTTTTTGGTGGTGGGAGGAAGCCGCAGTACCCGGAGGGAACCCACTCAGTCACAGGGGGAACATGCAAACTCCACACAGAAAGATCCTGAGCCCGGGATTGAACTCAGGACTACTCAGGACCTTTGTATTGTGAGGCACATGCACTAACCCCCTGTTGCACTGTGCTAATAATATGTTTAAATATAGTTATAAACATACGCCAGTTCAAAACTTACAATAAAACATGCTTCTATTTTGTCAAAGTATAATTTTGGGGCAATAGCTTGGTTGCATAGGATTTCACATCTGTTTTTTTTCTTTGCGGCTAAATCTACACGATGGTCAACCAGATTGAGTGTAGCATTAAAACAAGTGAGAGTAAGTGTAGATTTGAGCAAACATGCCGTATTGCTGTTCGGTTTTTGGGTGTCCCAGTCATTCAAATAGAGAGATAGGAAAGAGCTTTCATAGAGTCCTGAAATAAGTTATGGCTATGATTCTAGTTTAACCTTTTTTGAACATGTAATGGTTCATAAAGGTAATAAAGTCAGGGAAAAAAATGAAAATGCATTAAAGGAAATGACTTGAAAATATCACATTCATCATCTTGTGGAATACAATTTAACCGCTTGTGTCTGCAGTAATCACTTTGTAAAATATTTGTTTGAACATTTGATTTGTTCAAGAAACTTTCTGTGATGCAATCGAGTTTATTCTCTACTATATTAGTAGTGTTTAAAAGCAGAACTAAATGTAAGAAAAGGACGAAAGAATTATTTTGTGTTTTTTTGTGGTTGCTCAGCCTAAATACAACTACAAAGACCTGTTTATGCAAATAAACTAACCTCATCCACCGTATTTTCCTTGTCAATTTTCATAACAGAAACGAAAAGCTTATGTTATTATTGTGCAGGAAAGCCTAGTGTTTTTATTCGACATGGATGACCACATTATAACATCTTTGGTGATATGTGTAACCATCAAGAAAATATCCCTGATAGTATTAATTAACCGGATGAATAAATCTCTCGCAGGCTCACCAGTACTGAACTTTGATATTGCTACCACACATGGCTGAACAGCAGGGACTTTTCTAGCTACATAATGAGGCAAATATGAACTTCACACCTTAAAACCAACTGCAAACATGAATTGTAGATCAGACTAATATTTATAGCAGGAAATCAACTGCATACAAACTTACCCTTTTCTCATTAGCGTCACGATCGCAGCAGCATGGCACTCGTCAAATACGTTACTTAGCGATGCACGAATAAGTCCAACTTCGTCTTTCACAGATTAATGTTTAATTTGTGGACCCATAAAATGTAAAGACATGATGTGCCTTCAATCATTTGTTCTCTAAATACCTTAAGTGTCAAGTGAATTGAGGTTAAAGGGAGCAGTAACATATTGGTGATGATAGATGGGTTAAATCTTAAAAAAAAAAAAAAGTTTCTTAAGAGTGTAAAAATCCACTTCAACCCAGTTTAAATATATTTTTCATGATCGCTTATATATTTGCCTTTTAAACCATTCAAAATACGCCTCAATCTGCAATCTGCAAACAATCAGTAGGGCTCGAGATCATCGCCTGAAACCGGGAAGCACCCGGATGTGCCGCTAGGTCACGTGATTGCAACCCACCTCTTGTACGGCCGTTCTTGATGCACTCAGCCACTATATTCAAGCAGTGTTTAGTGACTAGCAGGCTGTCCAACATGCTTCCGAAGGCGCAATAAACGTAGAAAAAATACACAGAATAACCCAAAAAGACGTATTACACTCATTTTGCCAAAATTAACTGTGGACCAGCAATTACAGAGAAATTAGGACTTTTGTGTTAAGTATGTCAACTGTTTTACCATAAGTGGTTGTTTTATTGTGTTCTTTGCTTGTATTTCTTTTTTAGTACTTGGCAATACTGCGACATGATGCTTAGTGTATTACTGAAGCTTAATCTGTTCAACACATAGCTTCTAAAACTTGTTGCGCAGTCTCCTCATTGAGGTTCAAAAACATAATTAGTCCAAGAGTAATCGTTGTTGTCCTTCACAAAGTATGCCGTGAGGAGTAGCAGGTTTGTTTCTGTTGAAAGGAACTGTGGTTCCCACATGAACATCATGGATCTTGTGACTGCTCACGCTCATTACCGAACAAAATAGCTCGGAAATGTCTGCGAGATTTATATTATTTGGATCCTTCTGTGTCTATTTACTCTCAAATTTGTGTTATAAATCAGAAATATATGATAATAGCTACAATACAGAGGCAACTGGTGTTTCCATTATATTGGTACATTGACATTTTTGCAGGGAATTAACTGCAAAAAAAGACTAGAGCGCTCATGTTGTTAAGAGAAACTTGGACCAGTCTAAACACAGTGGAAGATCCCTGCATTGACATTTTAACCTCTTAAAGGCCAGCGTCCACTCCAGTGAACACTGGTATTTCGCTTAAAAGAGCTATTTGTTTCTGCAATTCTTAACTTGGACACAATAAATAGACCAAAAACAAGAATGCTGGTTCTCAAAATAAGAATTGTAGTGAAAGGAGAAGTGTGGCATCCTAATCCGTATCTTTTTTGGAAAAGTGGCCCCTAGAACAATTTAGTTGACTAACCCTGCCCGAGAAGATTTAGGCATTCTTTCATCACATGGTTGGCCCAGTGGAGCGTGTCTTCACTTCAATTGTTTCTCTACTGTCAGCACTGTTGCATCAACGCTGATCAGATGATGCTGTGGGCTCCAGGCAAGCAAAGTCCCCTTTTGAGCAGCTAATTGGTTTAGGAAAAGCAAATCTTGAATGAACTAACCCTTTTTCCATACAGCATTGATGTCATGTTATTCCTCTTTTTAACAGTTAAATGTGCTATATTTGTTATTCCGTTTTTTAAAAAAAAGCCTCCCACATTCATAATATTACAAATTTGAGAACATAAAAACAGTAACATTGTATTTTTGCTACTTTATCAGCTAATACAGGAGTGTGTTAGTGACTTTATTTGTCCAAATGTCACAAAGAACATTTGTGAGCTCAGACATTACCTATATTGAACCTGATAAAAGCATTTTTCACACCTACAAGCTCCATTCACAGACAGAGTCCCATTGCTTTTATGAGCGGTCGAGCGAGTCAAAAGCCGAAAAATCGATAAATTAATAAATACAATTTTTATGATTTTTAATTTTTTTATTTTTATTTGTGGCGGCCATAATTATTTTGTGGCGGGCCGCCACAAATAAATGAATGTGTGGGAAACCCTGGTACTGTACTACAATGCCTTCAACGATGAGAGCTCTAATGACTGTGGATTTTATGATCCGCTATCCGGATCATATTCTGTTTACGTTGTCTAAGTCAATTGTGTTTTCAGCACCTCTTGATTTTGTTTGTCTCAGTTGCCATGACGGCAAATTACTTTCACCTGCCTCTGGTTAGTTCTCGGGACGCGCACCTGTTGCCCGGGCACTAATCAGAGGGCTATTTAGTCCTTGCCCTGGCCTCACTCGGTCTGGCTTCCTAGTTTGTTTCTTACAACAGATGACAACGCTTATTTCTTGATCTGAACCTGCTAGCTTCAACACTAGGCTCTTTTTATCTTCTAGCTCCCACGCTAGCTCCTTTAGTTTCTTCCTTAAGTGCTATGAGCACGTTTTTCTTTCTTGAAGTCTGATTTATGTCTAAATAAATCATTTGTTCCTACCTTCACGCTGTGTCCAAAGCCCGTCTACATTCCTGGGAGAACGAACTCCGCACCACGATGCGACCCGGTCGTTACAGCGGAGTCTGCAAGAACCCTTAGGGGTTTAGTCCAATCCCCGATTGATTAAAAGGTGCTGTTTGCAACAAATAGGTGGCTGTCTAGAGGACGCTCGCATCCAAACAATCCGTCATCATTATAACCTGTCCTTGTCCTGGTCCAACCATGCAAGTTACGCCAAAAGTCATGTTACAAATGTGTGTGGAAAAGCCTATGATCTCACTAACCGGTTCAACAACTATAGCATTTGTTAATAAATAATTTCGTTATCGATCGCTTGTCCAGTGATCGTGCATGTGCATTACTGTGCGTAGAAGATTAAGAAGGAAGACGACAAATATTTGGCTATGGCAGTTTTACGGGATATTTTGCTTCAATGTCTGCTTGAAGAGTGTAACTGTGGGCGAGCAATTGGAGACAGGAGTGTTACAACTTTGTAGTGAGTTTGTAAAACATATTATTTCAACCTGTTTTCTACTCTGTTGTCAACTATTTACAAGTAACTGTCTATTTTGGCTAATAATTATGACGATTTTTGTTTTTGATGCCATTCTGGTCAAATAAAGGCGCCCTGAATGCAGGACCATTTTACGTTGAGGACGCATCACATGTATATTTGATTTATTTCTACATACCAAAGGGGCCAGGGTCGGATATGAAAAATAGCACTGTTCACACAGACATTAAAAAATCCAATACAGGTAACATATGGCAAAAAAAAAATCGTAATTGACCTGCAGTGTGAATGAGGCCTAGAAAAACTAGTGAGCTGTATAGTCCAAGATGCCTTGTCGTCTTGGAGTATACAGCTCAGGACACATAGAAGAACCAGCCATTCGCTGAAAATGATTCCGCATCGTCCTCCTTTCTTTTTCTTCTATTGTTTATCGGCGGTTGCCAAACAACCTTTTGGTGTGCATTAGCGGCACATTGTAAAATGCAGTGTGAATACAAATTTTATTTTAAATCATTTTATTTAACACTTTCTAAAAAATGTATGTTTTGCTTTATATTGTACACATTACTCCCTCCCCTTTCTTCTTCGTCTTCTGGTTTTAATTTTTGTCCTATTGCTACAACCTTCGACTATGTACATGTGGAGCATGATTTATAATAAAGCAACACATTTTACAAACTCAAAAGTTATTTAGCAAATGACGCAGGAGCTTGCTTACCACAGCATTAACGATAACTGTGTGAATGTTTCAGTGAGCGAGGCGATGAAAAGTAGTTCCTCGGCTTTAGCCTTTATAATAACAATGTCGCTACAGTTTGGGTAATATGCAGGTGACGGAATAAAAATGGAGTGTGTTTTGCAAGTTTTGGATGTATTTTTAGAGGGCTTTATAGGCAGAATGGACGACTCCCAATAGTTGCACCAATGCATTTTGCGAGTATTTTTTCAATGATTAGAATGCACACACAAAAAAAGAAATATGTGTATGTGTTGTTGTCTCATATAGACATTGTGAATAAGCACATTTCCCTTAAAGGGGAACATTATCACCAAACCTATGCAAGCGTCAATATATACCTTAATGTTGCAGAAAAAAGACCATGTATTTTTTTAACCGATTTCCGAACTCTAAATGGGTGAATTTTGGCAAATTAAACGCCTTTCTGTTTATCGGTCTTTTAGCGATGACGTCAGAACGTGACGTCACCGAGGTAACACACCCGCCATTTTCATTTTCAACACATTACAAACACCGGGTCTCAGCTCTGTTATTTTCTGTTTTTTCGACTATTTTTTGGAACCTTGGAGACATCATGCCTCGTCGGTGTGTTGTCGGAGGGTGTAACAACACTAACAGGGAGGGATTCAAGTTGCACCACTGGCAAGAAATCTGTCGCCAGACCCCCATTGAATTTGCTTGAGTGTCTGCACATTTTACCGGCGATGCTAAGACAGACATGGCACAGAGATGTATGGATAACCTGCAGATGCATTTGCAACGATTAAGTCTACGAAATCACAAAAGTGAGTTTTGTTGATGTTGTTGACTTATGTGCTAATCAGACATATTTGGTCACGGCATGACTGCCAGCTAATCGATGCTAACATGCTATGCTAATCGATGCTAACATGCTATTTACGCTAGCTGTATGTACATTTGAAACTAGATACCCACATTTAATGCGAAACAAACACTTACCAATCGACGGATTTAAGTTGCTCCAGTGTCACAAGATGCGAAAGTCCTGATTGTTTGGTCTGCACATTTTACTGGCGATGCTAATAAGGCAGTCATGCTATGGGCCACTTCATTAGGTACACCCACGCTATGGCCGAATAGCGTCAATAGCTATTCGCTCAATAGCTTCAATTTCTTCTTCAATTTCGTTTTCACTATCTGCCTCTATACTCCGACCAACTGTTTCAATACATGCGTAATCTGTTGAATCGCTTAAGCCGCTGAAATCCGAGTCTGAATCCGAGCTAATGTCGCTATATCTTGCTGTGATAACCGCCATGTTGTTTGTATTGGCAGCCCTGTATGACGTCACAGGGAAATGGATAGTGGTTTCGAAGATAGTGAAAATAAGGCACTTTAAAGCTTTATTTAGGGATATTCCGGGACCGGTAAAATTTTGAAAAAAACTTCAAAAGATACAACAAGCCACTGGGAACTGATTTTTATTGTTTTTAACCCTTTTGAAATTGTGATAATGTTCCCCTTTAAAAGTGCAGTTCCCTTGAAAGTACCGTATTTTTCGAACTATAGAACCCACCATGAGTTGCACCCGCAAATATTTTACATAAATTAATCACACCAGAATGTAAGCCACATACATATATATATACATATATACTTTGTGAAATTAGTTTTCTACCAGAAATATTGTGTGAATGTTTATTTGCATACTTTAATTGTTTCCAAACGGTGCCTGTAACAATAGCTGTAAAACGGCTGATCAAACAAAATTGAAGTCATCGTCATGGACCAGCTACCTGCGGAAGCGAGCTCTCCAATCAGCTAAACAGACTCAAAAACTCCACGGTGACGTTGTGGTGAATTTACTTAATAAATTTGTGAAACTGAAACGATACAAAACGAATGCCAGTGTAAGTTAATAACACTAACACAGACATTTGTAAATGTGTTATGATAGCTAACGCTAATGACCCTAGCTTCCTTACATTATGATAGCATGTACAAATATGCATGAAAACAGTAAGTTTAGTAAGTATGAATAGTTTTAGTTATCTTGTAAAACTTCCAAATGTTGCTTGGAGCGATGAATGAAAAATCTATTCAAGTAAAAACGCTATGGATGACTACAAGACAAAACAGCACCTGCACTTCTGGTTTATGTTCACCCCGCAGCACCTGCAGTGAGCAAACTCATCCAAAAGATGGCGCCATTGCACAAACAATAAGACAACTTTTCAATGCCTCTGCTTGTGTTTGATGAAAACTATTTGCATTATGGCTGTTAGTGAAGAAAAATCCAAAACTTAGCCGCACCGATTTATAGGCCGCATGATTCAAAGCGTAAATTAAAATTTAGCGGCTTATAGTCCAAAATTTACTGTATGTCACTATACTATTAAGAATTCAGTTATGACTGTAATGTTATCCAAGGGTCTTTTTGTGGCTGTTAACATCATGGAAAAGGCTGTTTAGACTTTTGGTTCACTAACCTTGCGAAAGATACTGAACCCACAGCTGCATTTTCCCTCCCATCCATCCATTTTCTACCGCTTATTCCCTTTTGGGGTCGCGGGGGGTGCTGGCGCCTATCTCAGCTACAATCGGGCGGAAGGCGGGGTACACCCTGGACAAGTTGCCACCTCATCGCAGGGCCAACACAAATAGACAAACAAGATTCACACTCACATTCACACACTAGGGCCAATTTTTAAAATGTCTTTTTTCCCAAAATTGTTCAAGGTTTCCATGCTTCCATATCGGGTGTATTCCTGACCCATATCATATGAAAATTGCTAAAATATTACCACTTTACACGGATTGAAAGAAGCATATGTTCTCCAAATACAGACCAATATTACTGCTTCCACAGTTTTTAAAAAGTTGTTCGCTGTTAGGTTAAATATATGTATTATTAAACATAAAGACTATAAAGGGTGTGTTATAGGTGGTTGAAAATGAGTGTGATGGTTTGATGTAAATAATTATTCATGAATACTAGTATAACACAATTTTAGCTTTTTTGTAGTAGTGGGAAAAGTGTCGATGCCTCTTTATATGTCGAAGTAGTTGAGATTCAAAGAACAAATGAGATCAGGTTGTTGGGTGTTAATGAAAATTTTTCATGGAAATCACATATTAATTATACAAAGGCTAAAGAATCTAAAACTATTTCCATGTTACACAAAGTGAAGGAATTTCTAAATAAAAAAACATTGTATATTTCATATAATTCACTAATTGTTCCGTATCTAACATATTGACTTGAAGTGTGGGGTATTGCCTGTAAAACTTATTAAAATCCACTCTTCCTTTTCCAGAAAAGAGCCATGTGGATACGCACACAGGGATCCCACACATCCAATATTCAAATAACCTTCTGGAAATTTCATTAAATGGTAGAGTACAATATCCTGAAAATCCTGCACAAAGCACATACACAAATTCTGCCAAATAACATTCAAAACAAATTTGTTTAAAGACAAAGTCATTATAATCTCAGAGGAACTCTGCTCCTTACTAAATAGAGATTTAGAATAAGGATAAAGGAAATAAGTATTTCAATCAAATGTGTTAGTTTGTGCAAAAATCTCCTTCTGTATTAAAAAAAAAGTACAACTCAGGATGATAAAAATGTATGATTTGGAGTAAATTATTGTTTTTTTATTTTGTTGTATGTTATGAAATATCCATCCATCCATTTACTACCGCTTATTCCCTTTGGGGTAGCGGGGGGCGCTGGTGCCTATCTCAGCTACAATAGGGTGGGAGGCGGGGTACACCCTGGAAAAGTCGTTATGAAATATGTATGTTATAATTAATTAGGCTTCTGAGTTGAACAACAAATCTAACTGCATGAATAGTTATTATATGTTTTAAGTTGTGGTTCTTTCTGCTCCTTTTCATTCATTATTTATTTTGTTGATTGTTTTTTGTCTGAGCTTAAATTAATAAAATAAACAAACAGTATCGGTATCTAAAATATAGAAAGTGTGTATGTGTGTGTTTGTGTCAAACGTTTTTTTTAACCCAAAACTGCATGATTGGAAAGTTCCTTAAAAAGCAGTTTGTTTGAAGGCTTGCTTTGACTACTGAGGATTTGTGTCTTCATTGTGTGGTCTGATTGAATGGCCAGGAGGCTGCGAGAGCTTGTGATTAACACAACGATGATTTATCCCCAAATGATTGTGACACTTCCAAAGATGGCTTCCAGCAAATCCGGCCATCACATCAGTAGAGAAGCTCAGTTAATCAGCATCTCTGCTCATGTTCGGAGGACGGTTATATTTGGGCATTTATCTGATGCCATTTTAAGAATGACAATGGCTAATGCAGCAGATTAAACGAGAGTAATCAGAGCAGTGAGCTGTGGAGTTGTGTTGTTTTTTTTGTCTCCATTAAGGTATGCGCAACTGCCCATATATTGTTCAGTATGTGTGCATGCTTGTGCATGCAGTTGTGCAGGTATGCAACTTGGTAATGAGTCTTCAATGGCATGCTTTACAGTGTAGTCAACACACCTTTGAGCCTCTATAAATCCTTAGTTTTTTACTATCCGTACTGCTTTTTCGTCACACATACAGGAACATTTTGGAGTAATTTCATCTCAGTAGCAGCTTCAAACTACTGTGCAGGATTTCCCTATATTACCACCATTTTTTGGTCGGGGCGTGCCTTGGGGCAAGGTCAATATGACATCATATATATGACGTCATGATAATTTGGCTTTGCCATGATACACATTTTCTTTAAAAAGTCTAAACAAATGTATTATGTATATTTAAACATGTGTATTAGTTATCAGTAATGACATACATGTATTTATAGTCCGTTTTAGTGGTCAAGTATATTTAACAAGGAATTTCACTTGTTAGACCGTGATGTTTTTGTTCAATGAAATTTCAATTGTTGCTGCCTATTATAAAAGATAACACAGGCAGCATTATATTATTCCTTATCTGTGTTGCAATTTAGTTTTCCCAAAATGTTAACAGTCCTTTAAATTAGAGATAAAAAAACAACAAACTTAAAGTGATTTGTTGATATTCTCCACAATAACACATTGATTGATTGATTGATTGATACTTTTATTAGTAGATTGCACAGTTCAGTACATATTCCATACAATTGATCACTAAATGGTAACACCCGAATACGTTTTTCAACTTGTTTAAGTCGGGGTCCACGTTAGTCAATTCATGGTAATATGAGTATACCATATTTTTCGGATTATAAATTGCTTCGGAGTATACGTCGCACTGGCCGAAAATGCATAATGAAGAAGGAAAAAAACATGTATGTGTCGCACTGGAGTATAAGTCGCATTTCTGGGGGAAATTAATTTGATAAAACCCAACACCAAGAACAGACATATGAAAGGCAAATATATAAAGAATAGTGAACAACAGGCTGAATAAATGTACGTTATATGACGCATAAATAACCAACTGAGAAGGTGCCTGGAATGTTAACGTAACATATTATGGTAAGAGTCATTCAAATAACTATAACATAAAGAACATGCTATATGTTTACCAAACAATCTGTCACTCCTAATCGATAAATCCGTTGAAATCTTTTTCCTCGATGTCGCTTCTAAACAACTCTGCCAACTCCAAAGGTATGCGCCGCTTCCTCTTGTTGTTTTCTGCTGCATATTTCACTACGTCCAGCTTGTAATCTGCAGTACATGATCTCCTTTTCGGTGCCATTTTTGTTCAGCCCTTCTCAGTTTTTATATGTTACCGCCAACGATGAAATGATCGCCTTTAATAGCTACGGCAGTAGCATATACCATCCCATGACCCACAATGCACTTCTGCCATGACCCTCCCACGCTGAATTCTTATTGGTCGACGTGTACAAGTATGTGACGATTGCTCACTTGTGTGTGACGATTGTTGACATTTTGTTCGTCCCTCCCGCGAATGAGATAAATAATATAATTTGATATTGTGTATTCTGCAATACGTGATTTCCTTTTCTGTGCCATTTTTGTTCAGCCCTTCTCAGTTTTTATGAGTTACCACCAACGATGAAATGACCCATTTTAATAGCTACGGCAGTAGCATATAGCAGTTAGCATTCCATGACTCACAATGCACTTCTGCCATGACCCTCCCCCGCTGAATTCTTATTGGTCGACGTGTGTGTGACGATTGCTGACATTTTCTTCGTCTCTTCCGCAAATGAGATAAATAATATTATTTGATATTTTACGGTAATGTGTTAATAATTTCACACATAATTCGCTCCGGCCAAACTATGAGAAAAACTGCAACTTATAGTCCGAAAAATACGATATATAAACATAGAATCATTCACACTCACATTCATAAATACAGACAATTTACAGTCTCCAATGAACCTAACATGCATATTTTTGGAATGTAAGAGGAAACCAGATTACTGGGAGAACACAGGGACAACATGCAATTGTCGGTAGTAATGTCAAAAGAATTAAGGTAGTTTACACAGGCTTCAACAAGAAATGCATTAATTAACTTGAACTACCTATCTCTTCGACTTCCTCTTCTTACTTTTGTCGGGTGTCAACTCCTTTTAGGTGTGCGACCAGCTGTCGCACTCCTGAAAGGCGATTTCGATGCTTTTTTTTTACCTTTTTATTTTATTTTTAAAAAAGCATAGAAGATGGTTCCTATAATATTTTCAATTATTTTCAAAATTATAATGGCCAATAGTATGTAAATAACAGAATACAGTGTAACTGTATTCTGTCGCCACTTCATCGCTGCCACCACAGCCTTGAACAGGGGTTTCGGGGGGGGGGGGGGGGGGGGGGGTGGGGGGGGGGGGGTCTGGGGGGGTTGACTACAGACTCTTATTTCATTGCTTTAGAGTTTCACACAACAGTTTGGCGTCTGCTTTTCAGCTCCCACACAACCGTTTTCGTCCCTCTGTGCAGCTCTCTTCCTCCCCTCATGGTCTCCAACGCTGCCAAATAAAGGAACAGGTGATTAGATAACTCGTTCCAGCTGAGGTATCCACTCACCTGTTGCCGCTTCGTGGCCGGCACCTGCCCATACCCCACCCGCAGGGAACGCGTGCGCCACATCCCTCTCCACATGCGTCCACCGCCAGACTCAGGCCGGACGCCCCCCTCCCATAGCAGGGGGAGAGAGAAAGTCGGCCACGGCCATCCGCGCGCCCAGCCTGTGGACCACCCGGAAGTTGTAGGGCTGCAATGCAAGGTACCACCGGATGATCCGCGCATTGGCGTCCTTCATGCGG
Source organism: Nerophis ophidion (assembly GCF_033978795.1). Taxonomy (NCBI): domain Eukaryota; kingdom Metazoa; phylum Chordata; class Actinopteri; order Syngnathiformes; family Syngnathidae; genus Nerophis; species Nerophis ophidion. The sequence continues at coordinate 36,511,161 of NC_084612.1, forward strand.
TGGAGCCACTGGAGAGGTTTGTGGTCCGAGCAGAGACCGAAGGCCCGCCCCAACAGGTAGTAGCGGAGGGCCCCGACCGCCCATCGGATGGCAAGGCACTCCCTCTCCACCGTGCTGTACGTTTCCTCCCGGTCTGACAGTTTCCCTGCTGATGTACAGCACGGGCCGGTCGACGCCCCCCACTGCCCCCAGTCCCCGGCCTGAAGCGTCCGCCTGCAGATAGAAAGGAATGTTGAAATTTGGCATGTGCAGTACCGGCTCCTCACAGAGTACTTTCTTTACCTTCTCAAACACCTGCCGGCACCGCTCCGTCCACTGGACCAGTTCCGGAGCACCCTTTCGGGTGAGATCAGTCAGTGGGCTGGTCAAGTCCGCAAACCGGGGAATAAATCGGCGGTAGTAGCCCGCCAGTCCCAAAAACTGCCTCACCTCTTTTTTCGTCTTGGGGGGTGGACAGGCCGCTATCGCCGCTGTTTTGTCGACTTGTGGCCGCAGCCTTCCCCCCCAAGTGGTACCCCAGATACTGTACCTCCCTCCGGCCAACCGCACACTTCGCCGGGTTGGCGGTGAGCCCCGCCCGCCTCAAGGACTTGAGCACCGCGCCCACCCACTGCAGGTGATCTTCCCAGCTGTCACTCTGGATGATGACATCATCCAAGTAGCCAGCCGCATATGCAGAGTGGGGTCGCAGCATGAGGCGCTGGAATGTGGCAGGCGCACCTAACAAGCCAAACGGGAGTGTCACGAATTGGTACAAACTTTCCAGAGTGGAGAAGGCCGTTTTATCCCGGGACTCTGGTAGCCCTTGGTTAAATCCAGTGTGGTAAAAAAACGAGCAGTGCCTAGCCGATCCAGGAGCTCGTCAACCCGGGGCATTGGGTACGCGTCAAAACGTGACACCTCGTTCACTTTGCTGTAATCGACACAGAAGTGCACAGACCCATCCTTCTTCCCTACAAGAACAATCGGGCTGCACCACACACTGTGGGATTCTTCTATTACTCCCAGTTCCAGCATATTTTTTAATTCTTCCCGAACTACTTTGCGTTTGCGCTCGGGGTGCCTATATGGCCGAGACCGCACCGTAATGATGTCAGATGAGATCCGTGCGCCCGGGCCGCGAGGAGAACACATCCGCATAGCGCCGCTCTAACTCAGCCACCTCCGCTCTTTGTGTCAATGTGAGCTGGTCATCACAGGGAAAAGGAGAGGAAGAGGCGGAGCGCGGGATCTCGGGCCCCAACTACTCCTCCTCGCTCACTAGCATCACCATGGAGACAGGCAACGCCTCCCTCCATGCTTTCAGCAGATTTATATGGTAAATTTGTATGCCTCCGCCTCGGTCCGAGCGCCGAACTTCGTAATCCACATCATTAACTTGCCGTGTGACCACAAAAGGTCCTTGCCACTTTGCTAGTAATTTTGAGCTGGAAGTTGGAAGTAGTACAAGTACTTTTTCCCCCGGTGAAAATTTTCTAAGCTGGGTTCCCTTGTTGTACGTGCGCTGCTGCCGTTGCTGGACATGGAGCAAATTTACGCATTACAGGTGCCCCACCTTGTGGAGTTTTGCTCGCATGTCCAAAACATACTCAATTAAATTTTTACTGCGGCTTGGACCTTCCTCCCAGCTTTCTTTAATTAGGTCCAGTATGCCGCGCGGTCTCCTACCATATACCAATTCGAATGGTGCAAAAACCGGTAGAGGTCTGGGGTGCCTCCCGCATCGAAAACATTAGGGGATCCAGCCATTTATCCCAATTAGGTTTGTCCTCGTGCGTGAACTTACGGATCATGGTTTTTAGCGTTTTATTAAACCGTTCCACCAGCCCGTCAGTTTGTGGGTGATACACGCTGGTGCGAACCGCTTTAATCCCCAATAACCCGTACAGTTCCTTTATCGTGCGTGACATAAAGGACGTGCCTTGGTCCGTCAAAATCTCTTTCGGGATTCCGACGCGGGAGAAGACCGTGAAAAGTGCTTGCGCCACACTCTTGGCAGAGATGGAGCGCAGCGGCGCTGCTTCGGGATACCGCGTTGCGTAATCCACCAGAACTAACACAAAGCGATATCCCCGTGTGCTCGGGTGAAATGGTCCGATGAGGTCCATTCCAATCGTTTCGAATGGGACCTCCATGAGTGGTAATGGGCTCAAAGGGGCCTTTGGGATGGCTGCTGGGTTCACCAGCTGGCAGTCCGGGCAGGCGGCACACCACCGGCGTACGTCTGCTCGGATGCCGGGCCAATAGAAGCGGACCATGACCCGATTAAGTGTTTTGTCATACCCTAAGTGGCCAGCGAGGGGATTGCAATGCCCCGCCTGGAAAACCATTTCCCGGCGGGGTTTTGGTACCAACAACTGGGTGGACTCCTCACCTGTTTGAGTGTCACTGTTCACTCTGTACAACCTATCTCTAACAATTGAAAATGGGGGAATACCTGCGTTTTCCCCGGGCGCACCAGCTGACCGTCTATAAAATCCACCTGGGCCCAGGCCGCGCGCAAGGTTTCATCACGGGACTGCTCGAGGGGAAAGTCCTCCGTGGGCTGCCAACGGGGGGCCGGAGGGGCTTCCCGCTGAGCCCCCGCCGGTTCCCGCTCGGCAGCACCGGATGAATCCGTGTTGCCAGCGAGTACTGCGTGGATATTCCCCTGTCATACTCTCCGTGAACGCATCCCCACACATTGTGCTACTAAATGGTTAAATCCCGGCCAATTTGTTCCCAGATTTATGGGGTGCGTAAGGCCCGCGCTTGCGGCAACCTGAACACTATGCTTTTGACCCCCGTACCAAATTTCCACTGGCACCATCGAGTATTCGTGCACATCCCCATGAATACATCTGATTTTACCCCGTGATGCTTTCCTCAGCGCCCTGGGTCGAATCAGGTTTTGGTGAATCATGGACTGTTTACAGCCCGAATCCACCATCGCCCGATATGTACTCCCTTGTAACCTTACCGGGACGCAGTACGTCTCTCCTGGGTCGGGGGCGGGTGCTGGAGGCCCGACAACCTGCAACACCTGCCCTACCTCCATTATAGGGCACTCCCGGCGCATGTGCCCAGGTCGGCCGCACCCCTAGCAAACCGGCCCTGGTATTTGAGGCGCCGTCTGTGAGGGAAGCCCTCTTTGCCCAGCGCTGGAATCCTGCAACAAACAATCAGAGGGAGCATTATATCCCCGAGTCCCCCCCCCCCTTGTTGAGCGTGTCTGTGTAGATGAATGGGTGTGTGTACGTGGGTGTGGATTGTTCGCGGAGGGGACCTGCTCGATGGTTCTGGGTTGACCAGCCGGGCGGTGGCGCTGCTCCAGGGTGGTTCCGTCTGGTGGCATAAGTCGTTGGCGGGGCGCTGGAGTGGGTTTTTCGGCCGGCTTTGTGATCGGTGCACCGCCAGGTGGTCCTCAGCCAGTGTCACTGCTGTATTGACGTCGGCGGGGCGGAGGTACCTTACCCACGTGGCGGTCCTGGCCGGGATGACGTCCAAAAAATGCTCGAGGATTATGTACTCCAGCATTTCCGGGTCCTGCCCATTTCGCTGGAGCCATTGGGTCGACGCATCCCGCAGCTGCTGCGCCAGGACGTAGGGACGGTCTTCTGGGCCCAGCCTCATGGCGCGGAACTTCCTCCGGTAGTCTTCCGAGCTGCTGCTGACCCGATCCAGGATGGTGTGGTGCAGGTTGGAGTATTGCATGCGGCCGGTCGCTGGGAGACTTAGCGCCGCCCGCTGCGCCTCCCCCACCAGGAGCGGCAGCAGCCTCGCTCCCCACTCCTCCTCTGGCCATTCGCACGATCTCGCCGTGGCCTCAAACACATCCAGGAATGTGTTCGGGTCTTCATTTTCAAGTATGCGTTGCATGGGTGCCATTGCCCTCACCCCTGACGAGTCTGATCTGTCCATCAATGATTGTATCAGCTGAGTCTGCTGTTGGCTCGCCGCTGACACCTGAGCCAGCACTTGTCCCAGCGCCTCCAGAGGGGTTGTAGTAGACATTTTTTTATTTTATACACACATATATTTTTACCTTACTTGGTTCTCTTAGTTGGGCACCAATTGTGGACGTTTCCCTCCTCTCCCCTCCCTCTGTGCAGCTCTCTGCCTCCCCTCATGGTCTCCAGCGCTGCCAAATCAAGGAACAGGTGATTAGATAACTCGTTCCAGCTGAGGTATCCACTCACCTGTAGCCGCTTCGTGGCCGGCCCCTGCACATACCCAGCCCGCATTTTTTTTGCTACAGTAAAGACAATGAATGAACACAGCCGCTGGAGCACGGTTACACCTGTCATAGTGACAACACTGTGTACTGTCGTGTTTGTTATTTTCTACATACATGTGATTATTTAATATTGTTAATGTCAGCAGTATTACTGCTAATAATGATAATAATAAGTGTAATTTATTTATACTATACTATACTAGCTAAAGTACCTGCTACATTAAGTTAAAGTACCAATGATTGTCAAGCACACACTAGGTGTGGTGAAATTTGTCCTTTGCATTTGATCCATCCCCTTGTTCACCCCCTGGGATTATATGCATCAAGTGTTCATATATATTGAGATATATATCGTGTATCGCGATATGGCCTAAAAATATCGAGATTTTTAAAAAAGTCCATATTGCCCACCCTTAGCTGGAAGTGATTGTTGATTATTTGCATGTTGAAGAAACGGAGGTAAAATGTAGAGCTTCAGTAAATCGAAGTATTATCTAATACCTGTGGCCTAGTGGTTAGCGTGTCCGCCCAAAAATGGATAGGTCGTGAGTTCACACCCCGGCTGAGTCATACCAAAGATTATAAAAATGGGACCCATTACCTCCCTGCTTGGCATTTAGCATCCAGAGTTGGAATTGGGGGTTAAATCACCAACAAGGATTCCCTAGCCCGGCCACTGCTGCTGCTCACTGCTCCCCTCACCTCCCGGAGGGTGGAACAAGGGGATGGGTCAAAAGCAGAGGTTAATTTCACCACACTGAATGTGTGTGTGACTATCAGTGGTACTTTTTTTTTTCAATAGTGAATTTTTTAGTGAGCTAGTAGTTAAGCAGCCCCAGTGTTTGGGGAGATAGAACAGTTTTTCATTCATTATTTAAGGAAAATATATCCTTACATTTGACATGACAGATAACCCCCTCAGGGTGGAGGGTGTTAGATGCTACTGTTATGTAACAAAAAACAAGACATGTTTAGGAGTTATGCCTTCTCCCTTGTTCATTAAAGTTCCAGCCTTGAAGATCCTATCATTGTGTGGGTTGTACTACACTATTTAAAGTTAAAGTACCAATGATTGTCACACACATACTAGATGTGGCGAAATCATTCTCTGCATTTGACCCATCACCCTTGATCACCCCCTGGGAGGTGAGGGGAGCAGCGGGCAGCAGCGGTGCCGCGCCCGGGAATCATTTATGGTGATTTAACCCCTAATTCCAACCCTTAATGCTGAGTTTACCCCGCTCTATGATGACATTTTAGATGATAAAACGGGCTAGTGCTGTTTTGTTTCTACATTGTGTTCTGTAGGCTGGGCGGAAGGCGGAAAACTGTGCACAAAAAGTTGTTGCGTCCATGCCAGCCACGGAGAAGGGAAGATAGTGTTCCAATTTGCTGCCAGTTAAAAACAGACACATCATTCTGGAACAAAGTATCCGTCTTGTTAAAAATGCTTTATAATCTTTTCAACCATCACTTGAACGTGTAATTGAATATTCTGACATTTTAGTCACTGCTGCTGCAGAGAAGTAGCAGTGCAGTTTGTCCATTGTCTCTGGGAAGGAAATCATATTGGGACACTTGCTGAGATTGATTGGATGTGGCGCTTGCTACCTAGAGACGTTCCTGCAGCCTTCACAGAGATCACTTGAGTGTGGTTTGTAAAGATTGTGCTCTGGATTTATTAAAGGTCTGAATCATCTGCCAGTGCCTGTACAGCGGCCTGTAGGCCGTTACGCAGACGGGGTGACGGAGAGTGTCTGGGGTGACGAGTGCAGAAAAGGGTCAGAATTCTGTTCAATTGAGACTAAAGGAATATCAATCCACAGGAAGTTGTTTTTGTAATGAAACCAATTCATCCCACTGAATCCAGAGGAGAAAATCATGAACAGGAGAGCAAATCAGGCATGAAGTGGCAATTTAGCACTTGTTCCTCTGCAAATTCTACTAACTAGATAAAGTTCCCTAGTGCAAATATTCTCAATTTGCTCTCTTTCTACAGACAACCAGAGCATTATTCTGCTCTATTGGTTTAGAACAGAGTTGAACATGTTTGATTATACAATGTGTCTTTCTCTTTTTTCATCTACAGACTAAAATTGTGTTTTCGATGTTGCATTAATAATCATCCATCCATCCATTTTCTACGGCTTGTCCCTTTTGGGGTCGCGGGGGGTCGCTGGAGCCTAGCTCAGCTGCATTCGGGTGGAAGGCGGTGTACACCCTGGACAAGTCGCCACCTCATCGCAGGGCCAACGCAGATAGACAGACAACATTCACACTCACATTCACAAACTATGGCCCATTTATCAATCCATCAATGTTTACTTATATAGCCCTAAATCACTAGTGTCTCAAAGGGCTGCACAGACCACCACGACATCCTCGGTAGGCCCACATAAGGGCAAGGAAAACTCACACCCAGTGGGACATCGGTGACAATGACCCAGTGGGACGTCGGTGACAATGATGACTATGAGAACCTTGGAGAGGAGGAAAGCAATGGATGTCGAGCGGGTCTAACATGATACTGTGAAAGTTCAATCCACAATGGATCCAACACAGTCGCGAGAGTCCAGTCCAAAGCGGATCCAACACAGCAGCGAGAGTCCCGTTCACAGCGGAGCCAGCAGGAAACCATCCCAAGCGGAGGCGGACCAGCAGCGCAGAGATGTCCCCCAGCCGATACGCAGGCGACCGGACCCCCTCCACAAGCGAGAGTGGGACATAGAAGAAAAAGAAAAGAAACGGCAGATCAACTGGTCTAAAAAGGGAGTCTATTTAAAGGCTAGAGTATACAAATGAGTTTTAAGGTGAGACTTAAATGCTTCTACTGAGGTGGCATCTCGAACTGTTACCGGGAGGGTATTCCAGAATACTGGAGCCCGAACGGAAAATGCTCTATAGCCCGCAGACTTTTTTTGGGCTTTGGGAATCACTAATAAGCCGGAGTCCTTTGAACGCAGATTTCTTGCCGGGACATATGGTACAATACAATCGGCAAGATAGGATGGAGCTAGACCGTGTAGTATTTCATACGTAAGTAGTAAAACCTTAAAGTCACATCTTAAGTGCACAGGAAGCCAGTGCAGGTGAGCCAGTACAGGCGTAATGTGATCAAACTTTCTTGTTCTTGTCAAAAGTCTAGCAGCCGCATTTTGTACCAACTGTAATCTTTTAATGCTAGACATGGGGAGACCCGAAAATAATATGTTACAGTAGTCGAGGCGAGACGTAACAAACGCATGGATAATGATCTCAGCGTCTTTAGTGGACAGAATGGAGCGAATTTTAGCGATGTTACGGAGATGAAAGAAGGCCGTTTTAGTAACGCTTTTAATGTGTGCCTCAAAGGAGAGAGTTGGGTCGAGGATAATACCCAGATTCTTTACCGTGTCGCCTTGTATAATTGTTTGGTTGTCAAATGTTAGAGTTGTATTATTAAATAGAGTTCGGTGTCTAGCAGGACCGATAATCAGCATTTCCGTTTTTTTGGCGTTGAGTTGCAAAAAGTTAGCGGACATCCATTGTTTAATTTCATTAAGACACGCCTCCAGCTGACTACAATCCGGCGTGTTGGTCAGCTTTAGGGGCATGTAGAGTTGGGTGTCATCAGCATAACAGTGAAAGCTAATACCGTATTTGCGTATGATGTCACCTAGCGGCAGCATGTAGATGCTGAAGAGTGCAGGGCCAAGGACCGAACCCTGGGGAACTCCACATGTTACATTAACGTAGTCCGAGGTCACATTGTTATGGGAGACACACTGCATCCTATCAGTAAGATAAGAGTTAAACCAAGACAGGGCTAAGTCTGACATACCAATTCGTGTTTTGATACGTTCTAATAAAATATTATGATCGACGGTATCGAAAGCAGCGCTAAGATCGAGGAGCAGCAACATAGATGACGCATCAGAATCCATCGTTAGCAATAGATCATTAGTCATGTTTGCGAGGGCTGTCTCCGTGGAGTGATTTGCCCTGAAACCGGATTGAAAGGTTTCACATAGATTGTTAGACGCTAAGTGTTCATTTAACTGCTCCGCAACAATTTTTTCAAGGATTTTTGAAATAAAGGGAAGGTGAGACACCGGTCGGTAATTTACCATGAGGTCAGGATCGAGGTTAGGTCTTTTAAGAAGAGGATGAATAACCGCTTTTTTGAATGCTAGGGGAACAGTGCCCGAGGAGAGTGATAAGTTTATAATATTTAGCACTGATGGACCTAATAATACAAAGAGCTCCTTGATCAGTTTCCCAGGAAGAGGGTCAAGTAAACATGTTGTCTGTTTTATTCCATTTACACGTTGTAACAATTCCTCTAATGTTATTTCCTCAAAACGAGAGAAACTATTTTGGAGGGCAGTATCCGCCGTATATACAATCGTGTCAGTGTTAATATTAATAGAACCACGTTGTAGCTGAGACGCATTGTCTTTAATCTCCTTTCTAATGACTTCAATTTTCTTACTAAAGAATTGCATAAAGTCATCAGCTGAGTGGGTTGAGCTACTGTAAGGGGTCCCTTGTTGGGTTAGCGATGCTACTGTACTAAACAAAAATTTAGGATCGTTTTTATTACGGTGGATGAGATTTGAGTAATATTTAGCTTTAGCTAAGGTAAGCATGCGTTTATAAGTTATTAAACCATCACTCCATGCTTGATGGTGCACCTCAAGTTTAGTCGTGCGCCATTTGCGTTCCAGCTTTCTACATAATAATTTCTGAGCTCTAGTTTCTTCTGTAAACCACGGGGTGCGCTTTTTTGGAGCCTTTTTTAACTTTAGCGGTGCTATGTTATCAATGGTTTCGCGCAGGGCGTCGTTAAAGTTGTTAGTGAGGTTATCAATAGAGCCCACATACTTTGGGAATGGTGCCATTACCGAGGGCAGTAGGTCAGCAAGAGTTGTCGTTGTAGCTGTATTAATGTTGCGGCTGCAGTTTATCAAAGCAACAAACAAACAATCGAAAATCCCCGTTACTGAGGTGGCTAACCATGATGCGTGCAGTTTATCAAAGCAACAATCAAACAATCGGAAAATCCCCGTTACTGAGGTGGCTAACCATGATGCGTGCAGTTTATCAAAGCAACAATCAAACAATCGGAAAATCCCCGTTACCGCTGGTGTCCACCAGCGGGTTCTAGGATTATCGCCACGACAGGCACCAACCACCTTGCGGCAACAGCTCCAATCGACCACCTTGACAATAGAGGTACGGATCATCATCCACTAGGACTCAATGTCCAGCGCCTCCCTCGTGACATGTTCAAAGGTCTTCCGGAGGTGGGAATTTAAACTCTCTCTGACAGGAGACTCTGCCAGACGTTTCCAGCAAACCCTCACAATGGGTTTGGGCCAGCCAGGTCTGTCCGGCATCCTCCCCAACCATCGCAGCCAACTCACCACCAGGTGGTGATCGGTAGAAAGCTCTGCCTCTCTCTTCACCCGAGTGTCCAAAACATGAGACCGCAAATCCGATGACACAACTACAAAGTCGATCATGGAACTGCGGCCTAGGGTGTACTGGCTCCAATTGCACATATGGACACTCTTATGTTTGAACATTGTGTTTGTCCCTCGAGTGAATCCCAAAAGAGTGGGTACTCTTAGCTGTTGTTTGGCGCATAAGCACAAACAACAGTCAAGACCAGTCCCTCCACCCGAAGGCGGAGGGAGGATACCCTCTTGTCCACCGGGTTGAACTCCAACGTGCAGGCTTTGAGACGGGGGGCAATTGCCACCCCAGTTTGTCGCCTCTCACTGCAAGTGGAAGAGAGTCCAGCCCCTCTCGAGAGAACTGGTTCCAGAGCCCTTGCTGTGCATCGAAGTGAGTCTGACTATACCTAGCCGGAACTTCTCCACTTCGCGCACTAGATCAGGTTCCTTTCCCCCAGCGAGGTGACGTTCCACGTCCCAAGAGATAGCTTATGTAGCCGAGGATCAAACCGCCAAGTGCCCTGCCTTCTGCTGCAGCCCAGCTCACATCGCACCCGACCTCTATGGCCCTTGCTATGGGTGGTGAGCCCATTGGAGGGGGGATCCACGTTGCCTCTTCGGGCTGTGCCCCCATGGGTACAGGCTTGCCATCGTGCCCCACCTCCGGGCCTGGCACCAGAAGGGGGCCCCGGTGACCCGCGTCCGGGTGAGGGAAATCTGGGTCCTTTGTTCGTGTTCTTCATAGAGGTCTTCGAGCTGCTCTTTGTCTGATCCCTCACCGTAGCGCAGCACACACATAAATGCCCACTGTCCTGCTCCCGGGCCGTGACAATGAATCCTACTCAGTGGCCTAGTGGTAAAAGTGTCCGCTTGAGATCGGTAGGTTGTGAGTTCAAACCCTGGCCGAGTCATACCAAAGACTATAATAATGGCACCCATTACTTCCCTGCTTGGCACTCAGCATTAAGGGTTGGAATTGGGGGTTAAATCATCAAAAATGATTCCCGGGCTGCCCACTGCTCCCCTCACCTCCCAGGGGGTGATTAAGGGAATGGGTCAAATGCAGAGGACACATTTCACCACACCTAGTGTGTTTGTGAAAATCATTGGTACTTTAACTTAACTAACTTAACTTATTTGTCAAAAAATAGTCGTCTTCGTTGTCTGTGACCAAGTCTGCCATGATTAGAACACACTCACTTTACCATGAATTGATTAACGTGGACCCGACTTAAACAAATTGAAAACCTTATTCGGGTGTTGCCATTTAGTGGTCAATTGTACGGAATATGTACTGAACTGTGAAATCTACTAATAAAAGTTTCAATCAATCATTCAATCAATCAATCAATCACGTTTGTTTCCGGATGTCAAAAGTGTGCCGCTATGGAAACGGAAGTAAATGCGTTGGGGAAATATGTTCCAGTATTTCAAAAATAACCAAAATGCGGTAAATTTATGAACATGTTACATGTTGTTATGAATGTGTCTGTTACTACATTATGTACACATTTCCATCCATTTTCTTGCAGTGTGTATATAAAATTGTTGATGGAGGGTTTTGAAATTGTTTTAGAGGGCTTTGAAGGCTATAATGGTGGCTCTCTTTAGGCACAGTTTGCAAGTTTTTTTTTTTCCCATCTTTAGAATCCTAAAAAAAACATGCGTGCTCTTTTCTCTCATAATGATTGTGAACCATAGGCAAAATTCCCTTCAAAAAGTGCAGTTAAATAAATGATAAATGGGTTGTACTTGTATAGCGCTTTTCTACCTTCAAGGTACTCAAAGCGCTTTGACACTACTTCCACATTTACCCATTCACACACACATTCACACACTGATGGAGGGTGCTGCCATGCAAGGCGCCAACCAGCACCCATCAGGAGCAAGGGTGAAGTGTCTTGCTCAGGACACAACGGACGTGACGAGGTTGGTTCTAGGTGGGATTTGAACCAGTGACCCTCGGGTTGCGCACGGCCACTCTCCCACTGCGCCACGGCGTTCCCCATTAACATGTATTTTTGTAATTCTTACTAAATTACAAACTCACATATTGACGACGATTCGCTATTTTCCCGTTTCGCGATGATTTTATCTCACGCTCCTCCTCTGCCCTCATGTTTTCATAATTAATGGTGCAAAGCGTGCTCCGGCACCGACGCCCCCATGCAATTATGTTCAATCTTTTCATCTTCTGCATGAACAAGTGTACACTGTCATTTCCTCACGGCGCACACAGCACTCAAGACGTCTCTTTGAGTTTAGACCTGAATGTCCCATCCAATTTGTCTCACACGCACATTAAATACTCCACCGGCAAAGGTTAATGTTTTTTTGCGCTGAAACTGCAGTTGGACATTCCAGAGGCTGCATGATGCAAAAAGATTTCACAAATAAATAATAACAACAGAGCTATTAAAACCAAATTGATCTAATGTAGTCACTTGCTCGCTCACCTCTCAAACTATTTCATATTTAAGGTATACAAAGTAAAAGTGGCAGCCCGGTGGCACGGGGGTTAGTGCGCCTGCCTCACAATACGAAGGTCCTGGGTTCGATCCTGCGCTCGGGTTCTTTCTATGTGGAGTTTGCATGTTCTCCCCGTGACTGTGTGGGTTCCCTCCGGGTACTCCGGCTTCCTCCCACCTTCAAAGACATGCACCTGGGGATAGGTTGATTGGCAACACTAAATTGGCCCTAGTGCAGTGCTTCTTAACCTGGGTTCGATCAAACCCTAAGGGTTCGGTTAGTCGGGCTCAGGGGTTTGGCGGAGGTCAAGACACACCCGACTCATCGAGTAAATAAAAACTTCTCCATATTGGCGTATTGCGGATACGGCAACAGCAGAAGTCACACTGACTTGCAGGTGTGTAATTTGTTGTGAGTTTATGCACTGTGTTGCTTTTGTTATTTGAACAAGGTGATGTTCATGCACGGTTCATTTTGTGCACCAGTAAAAAAACATTGTATGGGGAACATATTCACCATTAATTAGTTGCTTATTAACATGCAAATTAATAACATATTGGCTCTTAACTAGTCATTATTAAGTACTTATTGATGCGTTGTTCGGCAGAGGTGGGACCAAGTCATTGTTTTGCAAGTCACAAGTAAGTCTCAAGTCTTTGCCCTCAAGTCCGAGTCAAGTCTCGAGTCAAAACAGGCAAGTCCCGAGTCAAGTCCAAAGTCAAGACTGGAAAGTCTCAAGTCAAGTCCCAAGTCCTGCATTTTGAGTTTCGAGTCCTTTCAAGTCCTTTTAATCACCGACTAATATATTAACACAGATTGTGTATGCTTTTAAAACGCTGTATTTATTTATTAAAACAAGTGCATTTTAAATTGCAGGAAAGAAAATAGTGCTGACATCTCACTTTATAAGAGCACTATTAACCAGTCCTTTTAAACATTTGAGTCATTCCTTTACAGAATAAACACATTTGAAAAATAAAGTGCAACTGTACTTTTTTGTACAAAAGGGTTAACATTGAAAAAACATGACATAGACGTGAACATAACAAAAAAGCTCAGGGTCATCAAGATGATCTCCATCATCGTCATCCTCTTGTTCACTGGGGAAGCACACAGTGAATGCTTTCGCATGTTAGCAGCGTTGTCACTAATAGTGTAGTCCAGTTTAGCTTTAATATTGTATTCATCACGTTGCCTCAACTTTGTCACAGATTCGTTCAGCTGTATGTGAGCCTTTGAAGCGCTCACAAGCCAAGAGATTGGACTTGAGCTGTATCCTCTCTGCCTCTTTGTCCATCCAGTGCACAGTGACACCGAAGAATCCCCTTATCTTTCGGTCAGACCAAATCCACAGTCACTGAAACATGGTCAGTGTGGCTCAATTGAGTTTTTAATTTTGATCGTCTTTCTTCAGCGAGGTACTGTTTTTGATGTCAGTGTTCTGCAACACACTGGGCTGTACTTGCTGTCAATTACTGTCAGAAAGTGGCAAAAACTCTTGTTTTCCACAATAGACAGGGGCAAGTTGCAATCAATAATCAAGTCAGACAGTAATCCATTGGTGATAGCTTTCTGCTGTGGATGAGTCATACTGTAATGCCCGACACGATTGTCCAGGAACTGCAAGTTTGAAGGCTGTTGTGGTTCATTTGTGATGCTTTTGTTCATTAGGTATTCTTGAAATCTTTAAGCATATTAAACATGTGACAGAAAATCCCTTATAGCCACATATGAAAAGTACTGAAACTACTCTTTATTACACATATTATTAATATCAATCTTAACAGTGTGTGTGTGTGGTAAACATTAGGTTACAGTTGCTGCACTAGTCATGTATTTTAAAACTTATTTCGAGTTGAAGGGATAGTTCTGGATTTGTGAAGTAGGGTTGTATGAGGGGACTACACGGAAAATGGCTGGCAACCCACTCTCAATAGAGAGAGGCAGACATGCTACCAGCACACGACTTAAGCTTTACATTGCTGTGGACGGGGTCAGCAGCTATTAATTGATTAAAACTTTTATTAGCAGATTGCACAGTACAGTACATATTCCGTACAATTGACCACTAAATGGTAACACCTGAATACCTTTTTTTAACTTGTTTAAGTCGAGGTCACCGTTAATCAATTCATGGTACAAATATATACTATCAGCATAATACAGTCATCACACAAGTTAATCATTGGAGTATATACATTGAATTATTTACATTATGTACTTTTTTTTTGTCACAAAAAATACATTCATGTGTGCTTACGGACTGTATCCCTGAACACTGTATTGATCTATATTGATGTATAATGTAGGAATAAGAAATATTAATAACAGAAATAAACAACCCTTTTGTACGAATGAGTGTGAGTGATTGTGCGAATGAGTGTGTTTTTTATGTTGATTTAATTTTTTTTATTTTTTTATTTCTGGTGCGGCCCGGTACCAGGCCGCGACCCGGTGGTTGGGGACCACAGAGGTAAACAGCCAGCAGTATGTCGGCAAGCTAGCTAAAACGGTACACATATTTATATAGTATACATTTTAACTGACCTTTATTTTACAATTTTTGTCTTTTTTTAGGTGGCTAAAATACGCGGTGCTGCTGACCGCCGTCTAACGTTATGTTACTTTGTGTGATATATTGACTAACGTAACCCTGCTTAAAAAAAATCACTGAAAAAAAAGTATGAATAAGGTAGTGAACTGCAACAGATTCCCGTGTTTGCAATAACGTTCTAACCTTAGCAGTGAGTTTACAGCCTCACTAATTTAACTACACAGCAAATAAAAGTCACGTTACTTAGCCAATAAACTATAGCTTACATTCAAAACTTACCCTTCTTTGTGCAACTTTAAATGTCAGACGAAGTTGGAAGTTGTTGCCACTCCATCAGTAATTTTCGAATCGTTTTGTGTTGACCATCTCGTCATTTTTATACCCAAACGAAATTATTTTATGTATCAATTTTTGTTCACTGATGTGGCGTTTGGACATTCTTCTTCGTTGGTTTTCCTGCAATTCGATTGGATGAAGGCTGTGTGATGAAAACAACGCAGATCTAATTTGATTGGCTGTTGTACTGACAGCGCTCACGCAGACACACGCAACGCTGATAGACAGGTACACAATGAAAAATACGAAGCGCTCCCGAATTACTTTTTAATCTTTGGGTTTTGGGGAAAGTAGCAAGTCATGTCAAGTCATGTCAAGTCAAAAGGCTCAAATCCAAGTCAAGTCACAAGTCATTGATGTTAAAGTCTAAGTCGAGTTGCAAGTCTTTTTACATTTTGTCAAGTCGAGTCTAAAGTCATCAATTTCATGACTCGAGTCCAAGTCATGTGACTCGAGTCCACATCTCTGTTATTCAGCATGGCCTTTTTATAACCCTAACCCCCTAACCCTGGCCCTTACCCTCTGACCCTAACCCTAACCCTAACCAAATAACTCTAAATTAAGTCTTTGTTACTTAGAATATGTTCCCCTAGTGTCCAAAAAACTCTAAATTAAGTCTTTGTTACTTAAAATATGCACCCCCCCTGCCGCCCCGAAAGGGATAAGCGGTAGAAAATGGATGGATGTAAAAGTGTCTACACTACTCAACATAACAGATTAAGTCGGTGGGCTTTAGCTGTCATTTTAATACATCCTCGGCTTTTATTGAGTCTACGCTTGCAGCTGGGAGGTTATGACGGCGGGAGGTGGATTGGAAGGTTAGCCGAGACAAGACAGAATTGATTTACTGTGGCAGAGGAACAATATTCATCAAAGCTACCGATAATTGAGGTTTTCTCACCCAGACGCACGCCTCCATCCTTGACTGATTATAAATTCATCAGCGATAAAACTGCAAGTGCGGCAATGCAAATCTAGAAGAGAACATCGATATGGATGCTCCAAAGATATACAGTAAAAATCTATGCTCTCTATTTAAAATGGGAACGCCTTTATTGATCATCCAAAACAAATTTACCTGCTTTGCGCCCTTCAGAAAAATAGACCAAAGCCAATTTGAGCAAGACTTTGTACCTCTGTCTCAAAAATATAATATAACAAGTGCTAAAGAGCGACTATAAGTTCATGTATAGTTCACTGATGTATGATCTCAAGCCGCCCCCACTAATAATTATGGTCCTCGTGGCCTACTTTTTCCTTCCCATGGCACCAACAGCCACAGTACAGTTTTTTCTTTTGGAAAGCCAATACTACTATAATGTGCCTAGAGAAAGGAACATATGTATTACACTTTTTAAGTTATGGTTGAATTTCAAGATAAATGTCCTGCAAAGCCAGGCCTTGGAAAATGACAACTTTTTGCATTTGAAGAACATGAGGGACTTTCCTTTTAGTTTTCAGGCAGTGTCAATTTTTCACACTGTAATTAACACAGAAGCAATATTTTAAAACATTTCTGCACTTTCACTTTTATTGAAATTTCCAAAAGTGTTTTATACCAAACTTTTTTAATGGGTGTCTAGAACGAATATCAAATTGAACTATTTGTTACTACTATTAAATGGTAAATGGGTTACACTTGTATAGCGCTTTTCTACCTTCAAGGTACTCAAAGCGCTTTGACACTATTTCAACATTCACTCATTCACACACTCATTCACACACTGATGGCGGGAGGGGCCCGGCGAGACCCTAACCACGACCCATCAGGAGCATGGGTGAAGTGTCTTGCTCAAGGACACGACAGATGTGACGAGGTTGGTAGAAGGTGGGGATTGAACCAGGAACCCTTAGGTTGCTGGCATGGCCACTCTCCCAACTGCGCCACGCCGTCCCCATTACAGGTGTTTTGACTGACTATTAGGTAATTCACATCAACAAGTGAAAAATACTTGGATTTTATTATTATAATTAATTGTAAATATCACCAAGTATTTATTTATTTATTTGAATTAGGACAATGCATATTCATCAACATAGAGAAACAATGTAAGTATGCCAGAGTTAGCACAATAGCTAGTTTTCATCCGTTGTCCTAAGGCAGGTTAATACAGTAAACATTCAACAGGCCATAATACAAAATAATACATACATCACAAGAGATTGCACATTGCACAACTTTTTTTCCTCTCAAAGTTGTTTTGTTTTTTTGATTGTCATCACAAACAATCTGCAATAAAACCAAGTGTCATTGGTGTCCTGAATACTATAAGACTTTGATTTCAAGTTAACATTTACTAAACAACACTTTCATATGGTAAAGTATTGTTGGTATTCTGTAATTACTTGTATACATCAGTGCTTCTCACCAGACCCATATTGAAGCTTATATTTAAAGTACAGTAAAGTGCAATTTGAATTGAGATCCTGTAAAATAATGTGTACTGTACCAACACATAAAACAAGGTTAATGAGAATTTCAGGAGCAACATGTTTTTTTATCCACAACCTGAAAAAATAATTTGAACACAAGAGTGTCTGCAAAGTTGTTCAGTATTTGTTATACCAGAGGAGTTGAAAATTTGCATACATAATAAAAATGCCTTTTTCTGATTACATTAGTGGGTGTGTTTGTTCCCCCAGTTGGGACCAATACAGTAGTTCAGTCAGAAAATACGTTCTGCGAGTGGCTGCAAGTCCGCATTCATGGCAGGACTACGGGTGAGCTGCAGTAAAGCTGAAAGTGAAGTGTGTCACGAAAGCCGCTGCTGTTGTGTTTTTAACTTTTATGCTAGTCTTGGCCATGTGTCTTTATTTTCATCTTCTGGGCTGCACTTCCAGCTGTGTAAGAGGCACAATGTTGATTGAACATTACCGTAATCACGTCGTGACGTGCATGACTTTAACGACGGTGGAACGGGAGATCTCGGACACAAACACATTCACCAAAAAAAAAAAACGCTAAGGTACACAAACACACACGCATTCACAGACACACACCCTTTTTCTTTGTCATGAAAAAGGGACGTTTTTGTGATTGGTGCACTAATTGTAAGTGTATATTGTGTTTTTTTTGTTGATTTAATAAAATATATATATATATTTTTTTTAAATAAAAAATAATAAAAAATTATTCTGCGGCCCGGTACCAACCGGGCCACGGCCCGGTGGTTTGGGACCACTGCCTTAGATCATTTAGATCAGGGGTCCCCAAACTTTTTGACTCCGGGGCCGCATTGGGTTAAAACATTTTATACATTATATATATATATATATATATATATATATATATATATATATATATATATATATATATATATTAATTAATGACTGACACTGTGGCGCGAGGGAAAAATGATGGGAAAATTCATTTTTAGACAATATGATTTGCCTGAGCAACTAGGAGACAGAGAGTTACAAGCAGCCGCAAATGAATTAGAAAGGACAAATTTAATAAATCCTGATCTCGTCACAGATTGTACATAACAAACACCATGTTCAAACAGAAGGGTGTCCATATGTGCACTTTGCGCCAGGACACGCTAGGCCGCAGTTCCACAATCGACTTTGTAGTTGTGTCATCAGATTTGCGGTCTCATGTTTTGGAAACTTGGGTGAAGAGAGGAGCGGAGCTTTCTACCAATCACCACCTGGTGGTGAGTTGGAATGCAATGGTGGGGGAAGATGTCGGACAGACCTGGTAGACCCAACCGCATTGTGTGGCTTTGCTGGGAGCGCCTAGCAGAGTCTCCTGTCAGAGAGAGTTTAAATTCCCACCTCCGAAAGAACCTTGAACATGTCACGAGGGAGGCACTGGAGTGGTCAATGTTACTTACCTCTATTGTCGAGGCGGCCAAATGGAGCTGTGGCCGCAAGGTGGTTGGTGCTTTTCGTGGCAGTAATCCTAGAACCCGCTGATCCTCCAGCGGTGAGGTGTGCTGTCAAGCTGAAGAAAGAGACCTATCGGGCTGTTTTGGCTCATAGGACTATGGAGGCAGCAGACAGGTAACGACAGGCCCGGTGTTGTGCGGCTTCAGCGGACGCGGAGGCAAAAACTCGGACATGGGAGGAGTTCGGGGAAGCCGTGGAAAACCACTTCTAGACAGCTTCGAAGCGATTCTGGACAACCATCCGCAGCCTCAGGAAGAGGAAGCAGTGCAATGTCAACACCATGTATGGTGCGGATGGTGATCTGCTGACCTCGATTGCGGATGTTGTGGATTGATGGAGGGAATACTTCGAAGACCTCCTCAATCCTACCAACATATTTTCCTATGAGTAAGCAGTGCCTGGGGAATCTGTGGTGGGCTCTCCTATTTCTGGGGCTGAGGTTGCCGAGGTAGTTAAAAAGCTCCTCGGTGGCAAGGCCCCGGGGGTGGATGAGATCCTCACGGAGTTCCTTAAGTCTCTGGATGCTGTGGGTCTGTCTTGGTTGACAAGACT